>NC_079459.1:11366630-11405585 GCF_903798145.1 Danio aesculapii | reverse complement strand
TAGACCGTTTTATCTGCCACGGGAGTTCACCTCCACCATAATAACTGCCGCTTATATCCCTCCCGACGCTGATGCCAAGCTCGCTATGAATGAACTTCATGCAGCCATCAGCAAACAACAGACTGCTCACCCGGAGGCTGCTTTTATTGTTGCGGGGGATTTTAATCACTCAAACTTAAAGACAGTGCTCCCCAAATTCCATCAGAACATTTTCTGCCACACAAGGGGAAACAAAACTTTAGACCAAGTTTACACAAACATGGCTGAAGCATATGCTGTGACCCCCCTCCCCCACTTGGGTCAATCAGACCACCTTTGTCTGTTTCTCACCCCCAAGTACTCACCCATCGTCAACCGTGTGAAGCCATCAGTAAGGACCATCAAAGTGTGGCCAGCGGGGGTGGACTCCACACTCCAGGACAGGTTTGAACACACAGACTGGAGTATGTTTGCTTCCCAGGCCACATGTGGCTCTCACACAGACATTGACAGTTACACTTCCTCTGTTCTGGAATATATCAACACCACCATAGACAGTGTTACAACCCAGAAACAGATCACCACATACCCAAATCAAAAGCCATGGATGAACAAGGAGGTGCGCCTCCTGCTGAAGGCACGCAACACTGCATTCAGATCAGGGGATGCACAGGCCTACAGCACTTCCAGGGCTAATCTGAAGAGGGGCATCAAAAAGGCCAAGCACTGCTACAAGCTAAAGCTAGAGGAGCACTTTTCCAACTCTGATCCTCGGCGCATGTGGCAGGGCATCCAGGCCATCAGCAACTACAAACCCAGCCAGTCCACCCCCACAGCCACAAATGTCTCCTTCCTGAACGAGCTAAATGACTTTTATGCCCGCTTTGAAAGAGACAATACAGAACCCTACACCAGGAACACTACCTCAACCGACCACTCACCTATCACACTCACCTCCTCAGAAGTCTACACCGCACTGAGTCGGATCAATGTGCGTAAGGCTGCTGGACCAGACGGTATTCCTGGGCGCGTCCTCAAAGCATGTGCAGAACAGCTCACTGGGGTATTCACAGACATTTTCAACCTGTCGCTTAACCTAGCAACTGTGCCAACATGCTTTAAAACCACCTCTATTGTGCCAGTGCCCAAACACTCCAGCCCAACATGCCTGAATGACTACCGCCCTGTAGCACTCACACCCATCATCATGAAGTGCTTCGAGCGGTTGGTCCTGGCACATCTGAAAGACTCTCTGCCATCCACAATGGACCCACATCAGTTTGCCTACCGTGGCAACAGGAGCACAGAAGATGCCGTCTCCATAGCACTGCACTCTGTCCTCACACACCTGGACAATAAAAACACTTATGCACGAATGCTGTTTGTTGACTTCAGCTCAGCATTCAACACTGTCATACCCTCTAAGCTAATGATCAAACTCAGAGACCTGGATATCAACACGTCTCTCTGCAACTGGGTTATGGACTTTCTGACTAACAGACCTCAGAATGTTAGATCAGGCCACATCTGCTCCACCACCGTCACACTCAACACTGGTGTACCACAGGGCTGCGTGCTGAGCCCCTTCCTCTACTCCCTTTTTACCATCGACTGTAGGCCTGTAAACAGATCCAACACCATCATCAAATTTGCAGATGACACCACAGTTATTGGTCTAATCAGCAATAATGATGAGACTGCCTACAGGGAGGAGATACAGCATCTGGCCACTTGGTGCACCGACAATAATCTGCTCCTTAACACCAACAAGACCAAGGAGCTCATTGTGGACTTCAGGAAGGGACGAACAGGCTCGCATGATCCCATCCACATTAATGGGATGGCCGTGGAGCCTGTCTCATCTTTCAAGTTCCTGGGGACCCACATCTCTAAGGACCTTTCCTGGACCACCAACACCTCCAGCCTGGTCAAGAAGGCTCACCAGCGCCTATTCTTCTTGAGGCAACTTAAGAAGAACCAGCTTTCATCAGCCGTCTTGGTGAACTTCTACCGCTGCACAATAGAAAGCATCCTGACCAACTGCGTCACAGTCTGGTATGGAAGCTGCTCTGTTGCTGAGCGTAAGGCACTGCAGCGGGTGGTGAAAACTGCCCAACGCATCACAGGGACTACACTGCCAGCCATAGAGGACATCCAGAAGAAACACTGTCTGCGCCGAGCACGCAGTATTCTTAAGGACACCTCTCACCCTGCTCACAGACTGTTTTCTCTCCTGCCTTCCGGCAGGCGCTTCAGGCTCCCCCGGACAAAAACCAGCAGACTGAGGAACAGCTTTTTCCCCAGAGCTGTCTTCCTTTTGAACTCTGCCCCTCACTGACTCTTTTGCCCCTCCAATACACCCCCCACACTCCTCTAACTTATACTCCTCACAATCACTGCACTATTTAACATTTGCACATTTAAAGTTTGCACATATTCATTGCACTGATTCATTTATCTGAACTGGACATACCCACAGCACATGGACATTTGTAATTATGTTTATCTATCTGCACACTTCTGCTATTAATAGCATCCTGTACATATATTCATTTATTGTAAATCTGTTCATAGCTAATACAACCTGTATATAATGTTGATAGTACATCCATCTGTAAATATTACCATAGTTTTTCTATAACTGCACTTTATAACTTATACCTATATCCTGCACTTGCTGCTATTGCACTGCTGGTTAGACCTAAACTGCATTTCGTTGCCTTGTACTTGTACATGTGTAATGACAATAAAGTTGAATCTAATCTAATCTAATCTAATCTAATTATTGATTCGCCTTTCTCGTTCGCCACGAATCCAAAATGTTTCCAGATTGGCGCTGAGCGAGCATAAGCAGAGCGTAAAACACTGGCTGCAGTCAGTAAACCATTTAACAGATGCCCCGTCTGCAGCCAAACTTTAAAAATGTATAAAGCATATTTTAATCGTTTAACTGATACCATTCATCGGTTACAAACGTGCCCTTTCGGTTATTGCTTAATCGGTTATTTTGAGCATCCCCAACTAAACCGCATGTGAAAGCTCTATTTTTTTTTTCTCTCACGGCCGCACGCCGGAGATCCGGCATGGTGCCGGAATACTTTAAGCCCTGGTAAGATCATGTTTATTACTAAGAAAACTAAATCAAAATTATATTTTAATTGAACACATCTGATCACATAAAGTACGCACAGAAAAGTCTGTTTAGTGTTGTGGAAAGGCAAAGCTGAATATCTGTGGTTAAACTGCCACCCAGCGGTCAAAAGCTGCTGGCGCACCAAGTACCGCTGTCGCCGCGGTATGAATGGCGCCATAAGGAACACATTGAAGTAGTAACATCTGTATATTGGTGGCTTTAACCATTTTAACCATAAGGAAAGTTAAAGATGTGATGCTGCATATTAGTTTTTTCACCTAAAAACAAGCATTAAATATTGTGTTCTGTGTGGCTTCTTGAAAAATAATGAATTCTAAAAGTCTGTTTAAATCTGAAAATTTAAAGACATTTTAAGGAGTGAGCATCTAAATTTTTGTTTTGTGTAAGACCATTTCAGATTTACTAAAAATGGAAAACACAAACCCTCTTTTGGCATGGAAAAGTAGCAGTTTTTGGAGATCTTGTAGCGTTTTATTAAACTTGATGTTTTATTGTAATATTAACATAGTACAAACTATTCAGCCTGTTTTCTAGTCCTTTTATTAAGAAGCCAATGAACCAACTAGGGAATGAAAATCTAACATCTTTTGTGATTATTATTATTTTTTTTTTTATAACCCAGCAAGCAATAGCCGTCATTTCACCGGCTAGGTGAAGTATAGACCAGATCTAGCCCGGCTACGTGTAACCCAATTTTAGCCCGAATAACCTTAAATTTAGTTGTATGTTGTTTTTTGCTAAATAAAGCTTATGATATGTATGATATTCCATCATGTAATAAAAGTCAATAACGTTTATGAGGTTCCTGCAAGTAATAGACGTAGTTTCAGTTTCTCTGTGAAGTATAGACTCAATCTAGTCTGGCTATGTGTAACCCATCTCTAGCCAAAAAACCTTAAATTTGCTTACCTGTCTTTTTTTTGGCAAAATACCTTGTGATATGTATGATATTCCTTCAAGTAAGGAAAGTCAATCGCATATAGGGTGTTTGGGCTTTTAAAAATATATGCTATTTTCATAGTCTGAGCGTAGCCTTGAATTAGCTCGTCATCCGGCCGGCTATTTATAGCCCACTGATACCCTAAACTGATTCACTGTATTTGGCCGTGCAGCGCGTGCCTCACGCACGCATTATCAGTAAGTGTTAAGGTGTAATTTCGTGACATGTTCTATTTGTAGCCATAATTTAGCTTTGAATTTGATGGGCTTTACCCACCTCGCAAAATTGACAAAAAAAAAAAATTAATTGCAGACTTACTGCCTTTTTATTTTTAATTAAAAATGAATATGGTTTAATATATCTTATTTATAATATATTACATATATCTTACGGTAAAACAAGCCAGATCTAATCAGTTAAGAAAAATCAATGCAGTTCCGTACTCCACACGATAGATGGCGGTATTGCATATTTAATAATCTGCTTTAATCTGCTTTAAAATCATGTTGTTTGGCAATGTTTTTTATTATACGTGCGAGTTTTAATATAGTATTACGCTAATATCAATGGACAGGCACCATTTATTCCAAAAATCTTAGACAAACAAAAACGGTGTGAGGGAGGGTTACAGCATTTTAAACACGCAAAATGAAACACTTATTAAGCAGTAATTAAGTTATTAAGTTTGGTGATTAAGAGCATTTATTGTGTACATTGCGAGTCGCCTTGATTAAATTGGCTCATGAAGTCAAATAAAAAAGTCAGTCATGAGATGAAACTTGTGCAGTTCTGACTTTTAAATCATGTTTGCTTGTGATTTCATAACAAGAGACTTTTAAACACAAGTACCAAGTTAATTCTGTTTTTAGAGAATCAATTCAAGTTAATTTCAGATTTTTTATTGATTTATATTTTATAAATAAACTTTACTATGTTATGGAAAATGTCATTTTTTTAGTATTATGAGTAACTGTATTTTGACTTGTCACAGTAAAATCAAGTTTAAAGTAAGCTGATAGTTATTATTATTATTATTATTATAATGCTTCTCTAATATTTGTAACTTTGTTTTTCTCCACAGATATTTGAGTGTGTCCATGTAAAATGAGCAGTCTAGCAGGTATGAGTTGCTTAAACACTTTAGAGTAAAACATGTACATTATGACCACGTTTGCTGGTTTCCCTGTCCATATGCAGATTGCCCATGTACAGTAACAAGATGAATGAAGCTTTCGAGTCACATCAAACACACAGAATGAATATTAAACAATATTTATGCATTATTTTCATAGCTGCTGTTGACAGAAAGAAACATTGAATATAACACATTGATACTAAAATAGTTAAAATAAGTGAATAAATAACTGAATTTAAATGTGTAAATAAGTAATCAGCTTTAAGCTGTAAACCTGTGAATAATTATTTTTTATGTTAATAGATGTGTTTTTCTTCTAGTTTTAATACGTAACCATCAAGCGTGATTGTGTCCTGAAGACCTACCTCATTTGAAGAGTCTGTGCATCTACCTCAATGAAGACTTGTAAAAGAATATGTGGTTAGTGTGTCAGCCCACCCTCCTTTCATAGATGTATTTGTAAATCTCACAGGCACAGGACTGAGTTTGCAACACATCTCAGTATTTTCTCTCCTTTTTCTGCAGGACTGAAAGTGGCTGAATCTCAATATGCACACACAACAGTGGAGATCTTTATCGTTTGGGCTGAGGATGCTGGTCCTAGGGACAGACCTACAGATGTTGGTGTAGAAGTTTTGCAGAACCTGCTGAGTGTCACATATAGATTGGATGGACTTTTTGGGTTCATGTACACTTAAAGGTTTTTTTTAACCAGAAATGAAAACGTTTAATTATTCATGTCGTACAAAACATTGATTTGTCTTCAAAGTACAAATTAAGATACTTCAGGTGAAATCTGAGAGCTCTCATTCTCTATAGACAGCAATGATCCCAACTTGTTTAAAGTCCAGATAAAAACCTAAAACATCCTCAAAACAGACCACATGCTTTCAGTTGTTCAATCAGAATATTTTTAAGCTACAAGAATAATATTGAGTGCATAAAAAGCAAAAATAACAGCCTTTGAGTTTCTTTATTCTGTTAAACACAATATATTTTGAAGAAAGCTGAATACCTTTAACCATTGGTATAACCTGTACTTCCCTGGTATGTTTTTTACAGGTTTTCAGCTTTCTTTAAAATATCTTCTGTGTTCAACAGGAAAAAGTCTTAGTTTTTATCTTATTTGTTTTGTCATAACTTTGACATTTTTATATATATTTATTTTGTATTGTTTAATGTTTTTAATATTGTTAATGTTGCTTTCATTAATAAAAGCTTTGTTTAATTAGTTTGTATGGATTGCATTTTTGAGAACCTGTTGATCAAAAATCTTTATATGTATATGTGTATTTTTGTTGTTCATTAAATGTACAAACATAATCATTCATTAGCTGAAATTTTGATGAATTGTTTATGCTTGGGCTGTACTTAGACGTCTATTAGATTTTCACTGACAGCCCAAATTTAACCATTATTTAGCCTAGACCAAAATTCACTGGCTTTTAGACGTATATATGTAGCCGTTGAAAAGGCGTCTAAATCACGTCTAGTCTAATCTTGGGCTATGGTTAGACGTCTATTAGATTTTCACTGACAGCCCAAATTTAGCCGTGATTTAGCCTAGACCAAATTTCACCGTCTAATAGACGTATATATGTAGCCGTCTAAACTTGAGCTATGCTTAGACGTCTATTAGATTTTCACTGACAGCCCAAATTTAGCCGTGATTTAGCCTAGACCAAATTTCACCGTCTAATAGACGTATATATGTAGCCGTCTAAACTTGGGCTATGCTTAGACGTCTATTAGATTTTCACTGACAGCCCAAATTTAGCCGTGATTTAGCCTAGACCAAATTTCACCGTCTAATAGACATATATATGTAGCTGTCTAAACTTGGGCTATGCTTAGACGTCTATTAGATTTATACTGACAGCCCAAATTTAGCCGTGATTTAGCCTAGACGTCTAGGCTATGTTTAGACGTCTAATAGACGTCTTTTAGACCAAAAAATGCTTGCTGGGAACAGGCAACTAATGATTGCAACTATACATGTTACACAAGTAACATAAATGTTTGTTTGTTTGTTTTTCAGGAGGACCATTTAACAAATGAGGAGGAATGACCAAAACCTGGGCCCTGAATCAAACTTTGATTTGCCATTTTCTTTTCCTTTTTAGAGAACTGCCTAAAATACATCTTTTTCACAATGTCACTTCACCTCCGTCTTTAAAGTACGCAGTGTATTTTTAGTTTCAGTTTACTTTAGAATGAATGGGAGACTTCTCTGGAAAATTTACAACTGAAAATATTAACATTGCACATTTTAATTTATGACTATTACAGTATTGGGCATTTGTTCAAATGTTTCTCTTTCAATACTGAATAGCTTTCTGAGTTAGAAAATGATTCTTTAAGTTATTAAGAATAGGAAAAAGCTATTGTTTATCAAGGAAAGTATATGTTTGCAACCTTTTCACTTAATTTATTTCCTCAATAATGGATTTATTATTATTATTTATTAAAATCTTCCTATATTGGTCTCGTTTCAGAAAGGAGGTTAAGTGAAAACTCAGAGTATGTTAATCCTGAAATGAGAGAAACTCTTGGATTTGTCAAACTGGTGAAAGCAGAGTAAAACAGGGTCAAGCCTGTTTCTGAAAGAGAGATACAGTAACTTTAACTCAGAGTCAGTTACCGTGGTAACTTACCCTGTGAACCTAACCTGGTCATGAGCAGGTTTATTCTCTAAACTCGGAGTTTCTGTCGGTCTCCTCACCTTTTTTTAAAAACGAAGCTGTATTTCTCACCTTAGCCTTACGTTTCCACCCACCTATTTTTATGCGCATTTTCGAGATGCACATAAAAAAAAATCGGTTGATGGAAACGCCAAGATGCGTATAACTTTTTAAATGTTATCTTTAACTGATGAACGTAAAAGTGGGAACCTTAAATTAAACATTTCCACTGAACATTAAGCTAAGGTTATATGCATTCTTGTTTTGTCAAATTTGTTACAGAATCTATGCAGAAGCCTATTTTTTGTAATTTAATGCAATTACATCTGAAATAAATTACGGGCAATTCCCCACTTTTCACATGAAAAGTCAAAAAACGTCACAATTTAGATTACTTTTTTATTATATATAAATATTTAAATACTTTAAATGTAAACTTGAGCAGTTATGTTTTCCCATTGCTAACTGTCTCTGTTTCACTGATACAGTGGTGTTGCTTTATTTTAAATATATGCTCATATTTGTTATAACTTTGCATGAGCACATCAAGTTCAGCTGGAGACAGAAATCTCTTTTTTTCAGATGTTGCCATGGTCACTCGTAATATCTACGCTCCATTGATAATGCCTTTTTATAGTTGCAGTGTGCGTGCTTAACATTGAGTCGGTCTACACAAAGTTGATTGTGCTAATTCAGATCAGCTGTTCTGAAACCCAAAACTCTTGTGCTTTTAATTTCTCGGTAAGTCAACTCAGAGTTCAAGTTTAAACTTTGTGTTGGTTGAACCTCCTTACTGAAACAGGCCCACTATCTGGTATGTCATCTATAAATGTTGTCTATAAACAAATTTATTTACTTATTCATTAATGTTTTGTTCAGTTTCTCCATTTGACTGAATAAAGAGTGGTAATGGCGATTAAGTGGTAGGTGTCCTTCCACCACATACTGTGTGGATTTAATTTGATATCTGCACTACATTTTAACAATTGTTAGATATTATTTCATAACCTAATAAAACTAAATTAAAATGCAGTCTTCTTGGTGTTATTCTTGCAATAGTACATTTTTTATAATGCTTTTGTTTCATTAATAAGAGTCACACAACATTATTGTTTCTATTTTATTTCATTTGGATATTAAATAGACAAATGTTTTATGTTCAAAAATGAAATACCCTGAGAACTGAGCAGTAGAATGTGAATAATATGAATGTGTTTGTAAAACAGCTATCCACCGTAAACCACAGTTTTACTAATTAATTATACTTCAGGAGACAAAAAAAATAAAATGAAAGTAAATTCGACAAAAAATGTTTAGCACCCGTGTAAACATCTGAAATCTTTATTTGACAAATGCTGACAAGTACATACCAAATTCAAATATTAATGTTATGTAGTGATAAATCAGCAATGATGACCTGAGGTTAACGTATTAATGATATTAATAAATCAGTGATTATGACCTGAGGTTAAAGTATTAATGATATTAATAAATCAGCGATGATGACCTGAGGTTAACATATTAACCTTAATGATATTAATAAATCAGTGATGACCTGAGGTTAACGTATTAATGATTTTAATAAATCAGAGGTGATGACCTGGGGTTAACATATTAATGATATTAATAAATCCGCTATGATGACCTGAGGTTAACATATTAATGATATTAATAAAACAGTGATGATGACCTGAGGTTAACATATTAATGATATTATTAAATCAGCGATGATGACCTCAGGTTAACGTATTAATGATATTAATAAATCAATTCAATTCAATTCACCTTTATTTGTATAGCGCTTGTACAATGTAGATTGTGTCAAAGCAGCTTCACATAAAAGGTCATAGTAAATAGGAACAGTGTAGTTCAGTTTGTAGTGTTTAAGTTCAGTTCAGTTTAGCTCAGTTCAGTGTGGTTTAAAAATCACCACTGAGAGTCCAAAAACTGAAGAGCAAAACCAACGATGCGCAGCTCTTTAGATCCCAAACCATGCAAGCTAGTGGCGACAGCGGAGAGGGAAAAAAAACTTCACTAATTGGCGAAAGTGAAGAAAAAAAATCTTGAGAGAAATCAGACTCAGTTGGGCACGACCATTTTAATTTCTCCGCTGGCCAAACGTCTTGTGCAGAGCTGCAGTCTCAGCAGCGGAGGCTGGAAGCTGGCCTCAGCGAAGACTCTTCTGTCTCTGGAGGGTCACAGGAATCAGTCTCATGTTCTCCACTCCTCCATGACCACCACAGTAGCTGCTCCGGATACGGCCTGGTCCAGGATATGGAAACCTTGGGATCATCTCGTTGTTGGTCTTGGATCGAATTAGTGACTCTGCATAGTCTGCATAATAAAGAGAATAATTAGCGTAGCTGCTGTTCATAGTGTATATAAACAAGATGCAGAACCTGTGTGGAAGCCCGCTAAGTGGTGCACTGAGTGTATGCTTTACTAAACAGATAGGTCTTTTATCTAGTTTTGAATTGGGAGAGTGTGTCTGAGCCTCGGACGTTATCAGGAAGGCTATTCCAGAGTTTAGGACCTCCTTTACTCGACTTAGCTATTCTGGGTATTACCAGAAGCCCTGAGTTTTGAGATCTTAAAGAGCGAGTTGGATAGTAGCGAGACAGAAGATTGGTTAGATAAACAGGAGCTAGATTATTTAAAGCTTTGTAGGCAAGAAGCAATATTTTAAATTCAATACGAAGCTTAACAGGCAGCCAGTGCAAGGGGGATAAAATTGGGGTGATGTGATCAAATTTTCTAGACCTGGTAAGAACTCTGACAGCTGCATTTTGTACTAATTGAAGTTTGTTAATAGAGGATGCTGGGCAGCCAGCAAACAGTGCATTACAGTAGTCCAGCCTAGAAGTCATAAAAGCATGGACTAGCTTTTCTGCATCTGAGATGGATAGCATACTTCGTAACTTAGCGATATTTCTCAGATGAAAGAAAGCAGTTTTTGTGACATGGGATATATGATTTTTAAAAATTAAATTGCTGTCTAATATGACACCCAGATCTTTTATAGTAGAGCTAACGCTAGCTTTGTATCAGTTATAATGACCTGAGGTTAACATATTAATGATAATAAATCAGTGATGATGACCTGAGGTTAACTTATTAATGATATTAATAAATCAGTGATGATGACCTCAGGTTAACATATTAATGATATTAATAAATAAGCGATGATGACCTGAGGTAAATATTAATGTTATGTAGTTATAAATCAGCAATGATGGCCTGAGGTTAACATATTATGATATTAATAAATCAGTGATGATGACCTTAGGTTAACATATTAATGATATTAATAAATAAGCGATGATGACCTGAGGTTAATGTATTAACCTAACGGTCTACAATATTTCTCTGTTGCCATCGGTATTGTGATGGGTGCAGAGATGTATAGTAACGAAGTAGAACTACTTCACTACTGTACTTAAGTACTAAAAGGCAGTATCTGTACTTTACTGGAGTATTGTTTTTTTCTCCTACTTCCACTTTTACTTAAGTACATATTTTCGATGAGTTTAATACTTTTACTCCAATAGATTTTTTATGAGCTGCATCGTTACTCGTTACTAGAGGTGTCAAAATGGTCGATATCGGTTCAGTAATAGATCATAACGGGTTATTACGTACTGACGTCATTTATCTCCTATGTGCGGTGTCGCAATACTATGGCGAAGGACGGAGGCGCGAGGGCGAGTGAAGGCGGCACAGCACACGAGCCGCTATTTCACTACTACAGAGAAATGTTGTGAGACTCCATCTCTGCCTCTCTCACTTTGGACATTTGACCCGCTGGCTTGTTTGTGAGGTAACTTTTCATCTCCTCTTGGCTGTTAAAGCGATACTTGTGGATCCAGACCTGGGCGTGTATGAGGTGCAAGTTTTCTCCACTGTGTCTATTATAGATTACCTGTGATAACCGCGTATTATACATACATAGACTGTAACCGCGGCTGTTCTTCCCGCCATCAGTGAACAACGCTTTCATTTCTAAAGCCGATAGCAGCCCTTTCTGTTGAGAAGGTGAAGACAATAACCAAAGGGGTGTAAGACCTCGCCTGTCAGCGTTTAAAAAGCAGGCGGGAGAATATTTACATTAGTTTATTTGCTATAAATGCTCATGCTGTCTTCTGTGCATGAGTTTTGTTTGATACATTCAGAAAGAGTGTTTTCTTTGAGCGGGTCAAATTAAGGGTACAGTTCATATATATTACTGCTGTATTAAAGGACACAATTTTACTACAAGTAACCATTTAACTGTCACACCAAGAAAAAAACCAATAGAATTTTTTTATTTATTGCATTTCTTAACTCCTAATGTCGCTAGTTAACACAATCAATACATTTTCCCCCAACACATCCCATAATTTCTAAAATATCAGCCTCTACCAAATGGTTGAGATGTTGGTTTATGGTAAAAGTACCAGAATGAATAAATATGCTATAAAAATATGAAAAATATGAAGTTTAAGACCAATTTATTTAAACATAATCAAAATGAAACATTTTTGAATACTAAATCATAGCCATAAGCCATAAAATATTTCAGATTTTCATTTAACACAGTTATATACACGTTTTCTTTTTTTTACAATAAAATCAAAATCAAGTGAATTAGAACGTTCGTTTACAGCGTTTACAACCAGTAATTTGTGCTCCGAAAATGAGTTTCAATAGCGTTTTGAGTGGATTATGGACTGTTTTTGTGACACACAACTTTTAAAGCTGTTATAATCTGTCAGATCTGTGGTTCAAGCGTGAGAGAAAAACAGTATTGTAAGTCATGTTTCTTTTCGTTCTGCTTAATGACCAGCCCCCAAAAAAGAGATTTAAAATAAACAAAACAATATGATGTCTTTTGACTGCATTCTTTAATAACTACATTACACAATACTTGTACTTTTACTTTCAGTACTTGAGTAGTAAATTTTGAAATAAACTACTTGCAATACTTAAGTACAAAAAATGTTGAATACTTTAGTACTTCCACTTAAGTATGTTGCTTAAAGAGCACTTTTACTTCTACTCAAGTCACTTTTTGATAGAGTACTTGTACTTTTACTTAAGTCTGGGTCTCTAGTACTTTATACATCTCTGGATGGGTGCCAGGTGTCCCAGCGTTTACCTGGAGACTTTAAGGAATAAAAAAAAGGAGACAGAAACTATTTCGCTCTTCCAATTGGCCTTTATGCATTTCTCCCAAGTGCTGTCGACTACATACATGCTAGACAATGACAATGAGTAGGCAAAAGGAAAAGAAAAAGACACTCAAACATCCGTCGCAAAATAAAATGTTGCATTATTGAAATAAAAGAATAATACAGTGGTAGAGCGACTATCACACACTTCTCAGAGCTCGCCAGGACTGAACTGAGCTCCCATACATGCATGCTTACATCTCAAAGGTAAAACAACCACAGTAGAAGTCCTCTTAAAGGGGACATTTATACACAATGCATATAAAAAATTAAGCGACCGTTACAATATCACAATAATTAACCTCGAAAAAAGCAGCGCAATCACTACCAGACTGCTGTTGTGTTTGCAATAAGGAGGGACGAGGCTGAATCCAGCTTCTTATTCGTAGCTTCTTATTGACTCTATCCGATCCACCTAAAAAACCCAGACGCTTCAGTTTTTCATCTTCTTAATCGCGCTCAAAAAAAAAAACACACAACAGTTTTAATCTAAGCAAGGGCTTATTATGCGGTCCTGGCACCATCTTGTGGATAGACAACATCAACCGTCTTTGGTCTACTATGCTATGGCAGGCTAACGCCCCATTCACACGGGGCTTCAGTGTCAACATTTGACAGAGGCCGTGTCTGAAGTTGGGGCTGACGCGATCATCATAGCAGCGTCAGCCAATTGAAATATTTGGCTTCGTATTATAAATAACTTCACTTTATAAATTACTTTATAAATAACTTATAAATAACTTTATAAATTACTTCACACGTCTAAAATGTGTTTATATTGGCAAAATGCATGACTAATGAATGTTAATGCACTATTAAATAAAACATTTCTACACATTCCTGCCACATAAAAAAATATTTATAGTTACACGTTATAGTGCTTTACCATTCTGTAGTACAGTATACCATTTATATTACAGTATAATAAATATTTGTTTATTAATTACATTGAATTTGAAAAAAAAAACACTCATTTATAAATATTTCTTCATCGCAAAATAAACAGACATATAAAATTGTGACATTAAATGATTACCAAGGACCTGTTTATATTCCTTTATTGCAGAAAGAAAAACACAATAAATGTATTTAAAACTTACAAATAAAGAATAATATTTATAATGATTTCTATTCACAGTGCAGTGGGTAGCACATTCGCCTCACAGCAAGAAGGTCGCTGGTTCAAGCCTCGGCTGTGTCATGTCAAACCCAGGCCAACATGTTCTCCCCATGTTGGCCTGGGTTTCCTCCGGGTGCTCCAGTTTCCCCCACAAGTCCAAAGACACGTGCTATAGGTGAATTGGGTAGGCTAAATTGTGTGTAGTGTATGAGTGTGTGTGTGTGTGTGTGTGTGAATGAGTGTGTATGGATGTTTCCCAGTGATGGGTTACAGCTGGAAAGGCATCAATTGTATAAAACATATGCTGGACAAGGTGGCGGTTCTTTCCGCTGTGGCGACCCCAGATTAATAAAGGGACAAAGCCGAAAAGAAAATGAATGATTATTATATGTTTCTGTCACAATAAATGCTAATATGTTTCCATAACACACAGCAGTTTGTGATTGATGACTTTAGTGAATTAATATCTTCAATTAATATTGAAGATTGTGGAGTGCTGAACCTGAGTCATTGTTCATTATTTGTTCATTATGTATAAGTTTACGTTAACAACGATTTAGTATTACTGAATAAATGTGTTGTTCATTGTTTAGTCATTAATCAATGAACAAATACATTAGTCTGTGTGAAAGTAAACATTAGCTAATTATGTTAAGCTGTTAATGAAAAGAGATAAAATACAACAATGAGAAACACTTTTTTAACTAATACATATGTTTATTTAACATTAACAAAGATTAATTATTGCTTAACATATGTGTTGTTCGTGGTAAATTCATGTTAATTAATGTATGAACTGATGTTATCTAATGCAATCTTCCTATAAATGTTATGCTATTTAATCTTATGAATAAATAAATTTACTTTCAACAAGCTAGCGCTAAACTGTTTACTTAATCTCAAAACACATGGATGACATTGAGGGGCCTGTGTGCAGGATACATCAGACTCATATCACGATCATTTTTAATACCATTCTATCACCTAATACTTAAAAACAACACATTTAATAACATTGCGAATGAAATAAATATACTTACAGTGCGAGTGACCGTACGTGAAGCATCTGTCTCACAGAGAGCGAAAGCATGCCCGCGTGCGCATGTGCGGCTGAGTGCTGTCTGATTGCGCATGTCCAGCTGAGATTGCATTGTGTCTGCCAGATACCTTCTCGCTTTTCGTCTCCTCAGCACCTCCTCCAGATTCCTCATTTGTTCTTCATCATTAGCTCCTGTGATTAATGCCATCTAAATACACAACCGCATGCTTCATGTTTTGGAGAATTCCCTCCATGGTGCATTAAAAAATGGCTGGACTTGATGCCACCCCAAAGGGTAGTCTACAGTATGTGTACAGCCTCTTCCCAGCAAGCAATAGCCGTCATTTCACCGGCTAGGTGAAGTATAGACCAGATCTAGCCCGGTTACGTGTAACCCAATTTTAGCCCGAATAACCTTAAATTTGGTTGCATGTTGTTTTTCTGCTAAATAAAGCTTGTGATACGTATGATACTTTGTCATGCAAGAAAGGTCAATAACAATTATGAGGTTCCTGCAAGTAATAGACGTACCCAGCAAGCATTTTTTGGTCTAAAAGATGTCTATTAGACGTCTAAACATAGCCTAGACGTCTAGGCTAAATCACGGCTAAATTTGGGCTGTCAGTGAAAATCTAATAGACGTCTAAGCATAGCCCAAGTTTAGACGGCTACATATATACGTCTATTAGACGGTGAAATTTGGTCTAGGCTAAATCACGGCTAAATTTGGGCTGTCAGTGAAAATCTAATAGACGTCTAAGCATAGCCCAAGTTTAGACGGCTACATATATACGTCTATTAGACGGTGAAATTTGGTCTAGGCTAAATCACGGCTAAATTTGGGCTGTCAGTGAAAATCTAATAGACGTCTAACCATAGCCCAAGATTAGACTAGACGTGATTTAGACGCCTTTTCAACGGCTACATATATACGTCTAAAAGCCGGTGAATTTTGGTCAAGGCTAAATAATGGTTAAATTTGGGATGTCAGTGAAAATCTAATAGACGTCAGTCAGAAGTACAGTCCAAGCATAAACAAGTCATCAAAATTTCAGCTAATGAATGATTATGTTTGTACATTTAATAAACAACAAAAATACACATATACATATCAACATTTTTAATCAACAGGTTCTCAAAAATGCAATCCATTCAAACTAATTAAACAAATCTTTTATTAATGAAAGCAACATTAACAATATTAAAAACATTAAACAGTACAAAATAAATATATATAAAAATGTCAAAGTTATGACAAAACAAATAAGATATAAAGTATTTTTTTTCCTGTTTAACACAGAAGATATTTTAAAGAAAGCTGAAAACCTGTAAAAAACATACCATGGAAGTACAGGTTACACACCAATGGTTACAGGTATTCAGCTTTCTTCAAAATATCTTGTTCAACAGAATAAAGAAACTCAAAGACTGTTGTTTTTGCTTTATATGCACTCAAAATTATTCTTGTAGCTTAAAATTATTCTGATTAAACAACTGAAAGCATGTGGTCTGTTTTGAGGATGTTTTAGGTTTTTATCTGGACTTTAAACAAGTTAGGACCATTGCGGTCTATAGAGAATGAGAGCTCTCAGATTTCACCTGAAGTGTCTTAATTTGTACTTTGAAGACAAATCAATGTTTGGTACGACACGGATAATTAAACGTTTTCATTTCTGGTTAAAAAAAAACTTTAAGTGTACATGAACCCAAAAAGTCCATCCAATCTATATGTGACACTCAGCAGGTTCTGCAAAACTTCTATACCCACATCTGTAGGTCTGTCCCCAGGACCAGCATCCTCAGCCCAAACGATAAAGATCTCCACTGTTGTGTGTGCATTAAGATTCAGCCACTTTCAGTCCTGCAGAAAAAGGAGAGAAAATACTGAGATGTGTTGCAAACTCAGTCTTGTGACTGTGAGTTTTACAAATACATTTATGAAAGGAGGGTGGGTTGACACACTTACCACATATTCCTTTAAAAGTCTTCATTGAGGTAGATGCACAGACTCTTCAAATGAGGTAGGTCTTTAGGACACTATTACGCTTGATGGTTACGTATTAAAACTAGAAGAAAAAAAAAACATCTATTAACATAAAAAATAATTATCCACAGGTTTACAGCTTAAAGCTGATTACTTATTTACACATTTAAATTCAATTATTTATTCACTTGTTTTAACTATTTTAATATCAGTGTGTTATATTCAATGTTTCTTAAAGTCAACAGCAGTTATATGGATAATGCATAAATATAGTTTAGTATTCATTCTGTGTGTTTGATGTGATTCGAATGCTTCATCCAGCTTGTGAATGCACATGGGCAATCATAGTGTAAATGTTTTAGTCTAAAGTGTTTAAGCAACTCATACCTGCTAGACTGCTCATTTTACACAGCCACACTCAAATATCTGTGGAGGAAAAACAAACAATTACAAATATTAGAGAAGCATTATAATAATAATAATAATAATAATAATAATAATAATAATAATAATAACTTCATAGTAATCAGCTTACTTTATACTAGATTTTACTGTGACAAGTCAAAATACAGTTACTCATATTACTAAAAAATGACATTTTCCATAACATAATAAAGTTTATTTATAAAATATAAATCAATAAAAAAATCAGAAATTAACTTGAACTGAGTTTCTAAAAACAGAATTAACTTGGTACTTTCCCACCCAGCAAAAAGTCGTCGAAAAGACGTTGAAAAGACGACATTGTCAGACGTCCAAACAACGTGGAAAACAGGTGGGAAAGTGAAAGACGAAACAACGTCTTTTTTACGTCGTCGAAAAGACGTAATTGTAAGACGTCCAAACAACGTGGAAAACAGGTGGAAAAGTGAAAGGTGAAAAGACGTCTTTTTCATGTCATCGAAAAGACGTTATTTTCAGACGTCCAAACAACGTGGAAAACAGGTGGAAAAGTGAAAGGTGAAAAGACGTCTTTTTCATGCCGTCGAAAAGATGACATTGTCAGACGTCCAAACAACGTGGAAAACAGGTGGAAAAGTGAAAGGTGAAAAGACGTCTTTTTCATGTCGTCGAAAATACGTCAATTTTAAGTCGAAATTTGGTTCTGAGAAAGACCTTTATAAACGTTTTAGAACATTTTTACATAATTCATAAATTAAACATTTTGTTAAAAATATAGTTTATTAGGCTAATATTTGCTCTCAAAATAGTACAGCAGACAAAAGTAATGACAAAACATGCATTGGTCAAATTAACATTAACACAACAACAACAACAAAAAAGCATCAAATTAGTGTTTTCAGCTCTGCGTCTGCCACTGCCAGACCGTACAGGTGGTCTCTCACGGCCCTGTAAATGATGTGGCTGTTGTGTCGCACATTTTGGCTGCAATGGCAATAACAAAGAAAAATTCTGTTTTAGTTGATATAGTGCGCATCCTTATGGTCACATCTGTTTTCTGATGTGGTATTTTAAGAAAGTCTTGTTTTTAAATTAACGTGACATTCCAATAATAAATTCTATTTTGACTGCATGATACACACGTTTTTGTATAAGGACACATTAAAGTTGATTTAACCATACTTTTTAATGTATTATTTATTTTTAAGAAGTGGACAGAGATGGCGAAAGTACACACATCTTACTCAAGATGAAGTGATACTGATGCTTAAAACGACTCTGGTAAAAGTTGAAGTAGTCTACTGACTGCACTTTTGTAGTCAAAGTAAATAGTATGGCCTCAAACATGTAATAAAAAGTTTCTATTACTACCTGTTTTTCACGCTGGTAACTAGACTCACATCATACAGTACATGGATACGTTTATACAAAGTAACATGCATTTCTAATTTTGATGTTACATAGTTGCCAATTGTCAGCTGGATAGCCAAGCATCACTCAACAACATGGTCAAAAAGTCACTCCGTACCATCAGCTTGACACAAGCTTAGCATTATGCAGATGATATAGCACTATGCAGATGATACTCAATTATATATTTCAACTAAACCTGACGAGACGTCTAATCTGTCCAAGCTAACTGAGTGTATTAAAGATGTTAAAGACTGGATGACCAACAATTATCTTCTCTTAAACTCAGACAAAACAGAATTATTACTTATTGGGCCTAAATCCTGTACACAGCAGATCTCACAACTCGATCTACAATTAGAGGGATACAAAGTTAGCGTTAGTTCTACTATAAAAGATCTGGGTGTCATATTAGACAGCAATTTAACTTTTAAAAATCATATTTCCCATGTCACAAAAACTGCTTTCTTTCATCTGAGAAATATAGCTAAGTTACGAAGTATGCTATCCATCTCAGATGCAGAAAAGCTAGTCCATGCTTTTATGACTTCTAGGCTGGACTACTGTAATGCTCTGTTTGCTGGCTGCCCAGCATCCTCTATTAACAAACTTCAATTAGTACAAAATGCAGCTGCCAGAGTTCTAACCAGGTCTAGAAAATTTGATCACATCACCCCAATTTTATCCTCCTTACACTGGCTGCCTGTTAAGTTTCGTATTGAATTTAAAATATTGCTTCTTACATATAAAGCTCTAAATAATCTAGCTCCTGCTTATCTAACCAATCTTCTGTCTCGCTACAATCCAACTCGCTCTTTAAGATCTCAAAACTCAGGGCTTCTGGTAGTACCTAGAATAGCAAAGTCGAGTAAAGGAGGTCGAGCCTTCTCATTTATAGCTCCTAAACTCTGGAATAGCCTTCCTGATAACGTCCGAGGCTCAGACACACTCTCCCAATTCAAAACTAGATTAAAGACCTATCTGTTCAGTAAAGCATACACTTAGTGCACCACTTAGGGGGCTTCCACACAGGCTATGCATCTTGCTGATATACACTGTGAACATCAGCTACGCTAATTATTTTCTTTATTCTCCATTTCCACCTGGGGATACTCTTCCCGAGGCCCTCAGACTATGCAGAGTCACTGATTCGATCCAAGACCAACGACGAGATGATCCCAAGGTTTCCATATCCTGGACCTGGCCGAATCCTGAACAACTACTGCGATGGTCATGGAAGAATGGAGAACATGAGACTGTTTCCTATGACGCTCCAGAGACAGACGAGTCTTCGCTGAGGCCAGCTTCCAGCCTCCGCCACTGAGACTGCAGCTCTGCACAAGACGTTTGGCCAGCGGAGAAATTAAAATGGTCGTGCCCAACTGAGCCTGGTTTCTCTCAAGGTTTTTTTTCTTCACTTCCGCCTTTAGTGAAGTTTTTTTTCCCTCTCCGCTGTCGCCACTGGCTTGCATGGTTCAGGATCTGTAGAGCTGCGCATCGTTGGATTTGCTCTTCAATATTTGGACTCTCAGTAGTGATTATTAAACCACACTGAACTGAGCTAAACTGAACTGAACTTAAACACTACAAACTGAACTACACTGTTCCTATTTACTGTGACCTTTTATGTGAAGCTGCTTTGACACAATCTACATTGTATAAGCGCTATACAAATAAAGGTGAATTGAATTGAATTGAATTGAATAGCATTCAACAGTTTTGCTGCTTTTCGATCAAGAACACCTGCCATTCGTGTTAATACGCTCTAAAAATAGTAGTACATTTTAAATGTAAATTATAATAGTTTAAATGTATACATTTATTCTATAAAAACATTTTGCATGATCTTTTTTTCACGTGCAATTTCCTGATCATATGCATTATAATTTTATCTATAAATGACCTGCAATCCGATCAATAAAACATCTTATTAACTGGTGTAAACAGTCAATCAGCCGACTCTCTGTTGTAATCATCTAATTAGCCATTTTGCCCTTATAAAAATGGGTGTGAGAAAAAAACTGGGTGGAAGGAAAATATATTTTTAAGTTTTTTGCGTTACCTCAGCAAAGTTCCCTCGCAAAGATGTTTTCCACAAACACTGCATGTTCACTTAATGTTTTCACACGCACAGGACACTCTTGTAAGCCTATCTATTATTGATTTTTTTAACATTAAACGCATAATAATTAAGTGCAAAAAGAACAGCCGAACTTCGGAAAAATTGATCACTGCGGGTGCCGCGGTGGTTGCTTTGTTTCTCTGCTGTTGGCTTGTCAGTGGCGCGGCATTGATCACTTTTGTTTTAATAAAAAATAAGATAGCCTAATTTAGTAATTTAATGTAATATATAGTTATTAATCAGTGTAATTTATAAATCTATAAATTATTTAGTGCTTTTTCGATTTAGGCATATAGCCCGAGTATCAGGCCCGGCGCTACGGGGGGGCAAAGGGGGGCCTCGGAAAGAATTTGTTTGTTTACTGTTTGTTTACTCAAAACTGAAAATTCTTTTTATCAATAATTACTAATACTCTACTCATTCAAACCTTCAGAACACACATTT
Organism: Danio aesculapii; assembly: GCF_903798145.1. Taxonomy (NCBI): domain Eukaryota; kingdom Metazoa; phylum Chordata; class Actinopteri; order Cypriniformes; family Danionidae; genus Danio; species Danio aesculapii. The sequence goes on along the minus strand of NC_079459.1, from coordinate 11,383,968 downwards.
AGATATTTTATAATATGAAATAGAATTAAATAGAATATGAAATAATTATTATAATTATGAAAATTGTGAGATTAAAGCTAGGCCTATAGTGCAGAGATCTAGGGTGCGTTTCCCAAAACCATCGTTAGCCAACTAAGGTCGCAAGATTTTTCATTTCCTAATATATAATAAATATTACATTTCATTTTATAATAAATCGCCTAGTATTTATTTATTCATATGATTTATATATGATATTAGAATAGGTGTTAGCTTTTGTAAGTGATTTGTTTTAGAATAGGATATGTCATTCTCAATAATATTTGTAAAGAAAACGCAGTCTCTATATGTGCCATTTACATATATTTCAGTAAATATAGAAAACGAGTGCATGTTTTAACCAAAAATAATATAGGATTTTATTTAAATGCTTGTTTGTGTAAAACAATATAATTTGCACAAAGAAATGATGGGGTTCTTCTGTAAAGAAGTAGTTCCTCTGCCCCGTTTAGAGTGTCATTATGGACTCTCTGACACTCTGATGCGCATGCTCGAGTGACGTCACTGTCACTGGACGGTAGCTTCGCTGCGTTTGTTTGGAGTTTAGATTCACAATTTACATTTTTATCATAAAATACCTCCTCATTCACTAAATATTTATCTCTCCTACTTGGGGTGAACAATCCCTTAACACACTCATACAAACAAATCTACTTTTAAACGTTCTGTCTCTCGAGCATCCGCTTGGCGTTTGTAGCTTTAGCCTGCTAGCACCGCTGGTCAGCTAAAGCTACCAACCTCTTTCACTCACTTATTTTCTCACTTTCTGGCTTTGCTCTTCACCTTGTACAATGTCGCTTGCGTGTCTGTCCTTGAGTGCAGGAGAGGCATCGATGGAGGCGCTGGAGCTGGAGCTGGAAGCGGTGGAGTCCCAGATTCGCTCGCTGGAGACGAAGCGAGAGGGCATCAGGGCTAAGCTCTTAACCCGTACTCACTCGTCTGAGGTAAGTGTTCGATACAACGACAATCTCCCTGTTTCCTCAACCCCGTGTGCTTCTCTGTCCAGGCCCAGCGCACCGAGGACGCGGTTCACCCAGGCGTCGTTCACGCCGACTCCCGGCTACCACGGCCCCTGGGTGCAGCCGCGTAAGGTGCTTACCAGGTCCCGGGGCAGAACGTCTCCTCCTCCGGTGTTCGAGATCCCCACGGAGAACCGCTTCGCCCCTCTCCGCGAGACAGGTCGCGATGTTGCCATCATTGGCGACTCAATCGTGCGCCACGTCTGCTCCACTTCCTTCAAAGGTAACAAAGTACGCACTTTCTGCTTCCCTGGTGCCCGAGTTAAGCATCCGCTTGGCGTTTGTAGCTTTAGCCTGCTAGCACCGCTGGTCAGCTAAAGCTACCAACCTCTTTCACTCACTTATTTTCTCACTTTCTGGCTTTGCTCTTCACCTTATACAATGTCGCTTGCGTGTCTGTCCTTGAGTGCAGGAGAGGCATCGATGGAGGCGCTGGAGCTGGAGCTGGAAGCGGTGGAGTCCCAGATTCGCTCGCTGGAGACGAAGCGAGAGGGCATCAGGGCTAAGCTCTTAACCCGTACTCGCTCGTCTGAGGTAAGTGTTCGATACAACGACAATCTCCCTGTTTCCTCAACCCCGTGTGCTTCTCTGTCCAGGCCCAGCGCACCGAGGACGCGGTTCACCCATGCGTCGTTCACGCCGACTCCCGGCTACCACGGCCCCTGGGTGCAGCCGCGTAAGGTGCTTACCAGGTCCCGGGGCAGAACGTCTCCTCCTCCGGTGTTCGAGATCCCCACGGAGAACCGCTTCGCCCCTCTCTGCGAGACGGGTCGCGATGTTGCCATCATTGGCGACTCAATCATGCGCCACGTCCGCTCCACTTCCTCCAAAGGTAACAAAGTACGCACTTTCTGCTTCCCTGGTGCCCGAGTTAAGAATATTTCTGCACAGATACCTACTATCCTGAGCGCTGCCGAGAGCCTCGGTGCCGTCGTCCTCCACGTGGGGACGAATGACACCGGGCTCCGGCAGACGGAGATCCTGAAGAAGGACTTCAGGAGCCTGATCGAGACGGTTCGACGCACCTTGCCCGCCACGCAGATCATCGTTTCTGGACCGCTTCCTACCTACCGCCGAGGAAATGAAAGGTTCAGTAGACTTTTTGCTCTGATTGAATGGCTATTAACATGGTGTGAAGAACAAAAATTGCTCTTTGCCAATAACTGGAATCTTTTCTGGGAGCGTCCTAGGCTTTTCCGCGCTGACGGGCTGCACCTTAGTCGAGCTGGAGCTGAACTCCTGTCGGACAACATCTCCAGAATACTTCACTCTATCTGACTAGTAAGTAAAAACTCACAAAATTCACAATTTAGCCATACAGAGTCCTATTCGTCCCACATAAATAACAGTAATGCATACCTAGCTAACCCCATAGAGACTGTGTCTGTTCCTCGTATTATTAGATCAAGAAATAAACGTACTGTGTGCTCCAGAAATAATCTATTAAGAATTAAACCAGAAAAAACACTAAAAAGTGAAAATACAAATTTCATGAAGTTTGGTCTCCTAAACATCAGGTCACTAGCACCTAAAGCACTTATCATAAATGAAATAATAACAGATAACAATCTTAATGCACTCTGTCTCACTGAAACCTGGCTGAAACAAAATGACTATATTAGTTTAAATGAGGCAACTCCTCCAGGATTCTTATATAAGCATGAGGCTCGTCAAACTGGTCGTGGTGGTGGAGTCGCGTCAATCTTTAGTGATATTCTTAATGTTAATCAGAGAAATGGACTTACGTTTAGCTCCTTTGAAGTATTAGCGCTTAATGTTGTCCTTCCAAACACTATGCAAAAACCTATGTTATCTCTCACTCTAATCACCATATATAGACCCCCAGGACACTATGTCAATTTTCTAAAAGAGTTTTCTGATTTTATCTCTGACTTACTAGTTAAAACTGATAAAATACTAATTGTAGGAGACTTTAACATCCACATAGATGACGCTAACGACACATTAGGGCTCGCGTTTATGGACTTGCTGGTCTCACTAGGAATAAAGCAAAATGTTATTGGTCCAACCCATCGCCTAAAGCATACACTAGATCTAATTCTGTCTTAGGGAATTGAGGTCATTGATGTAGACATTATACCACAAAGTGATGATATTACAGACCACTACCTCTTACTATACAAGCTGTGTTTACCTGAAATTAGCAGATCCGCTCCAATATATCGCCCTAGTAGAACTATTGTTCCATCCACTAAAGATGAATTTATAAATAACTTACCTGATCTTTCTCTACTTCGAAATGCACCCGCAAACGCAAATGACCTTGATGTAGTAACCAGCAGTATGGATGCCATCTTTACTAGCACTCTAAATACTGTGGCACCCATAAAACTAAAAAAGGCTAGAGAGAATAAAACTACACAATGGTATAATAGTCATACCCGCGCTCTCAAAACAGCAACCCGTGCCCTGGAACGTAAATGGAAAAAAACTAATTTAGAAGTCTTTAGAATTGCATACAAAGACATTATGTCCAGCTATAGGAGGGCTTTAAAATCTGCCAGGGCTGAGCACCTCCGCAAACTGATAGAAAATAATCATAACAATCCTAGATTCTTATTTAACACCATCGCTAAATTAACAAATAATCGGTCATCTTTGGAACAAAATGTTCCACTGCAAATTAGTAGTGATGACTTCATGAATTTTTTCAGTGATAAAATAGAAGGCTTTAGACAGAAAATAGGAGATATTAAACTTTCTGCACCGCCTTATACTTCAGATCCAGTAAACACGCCTCTGAATCTAAATAACCTACAGTGCTTTAAAATCATAGAACAGGAAGAGCTAGACAAAATTATAAATAGCTCTAAATCAGCTACGTGTATATTGGACCCAATTCCAACAAAGCTACTGAAAGAATTGCTACCTGTTATAGGAGAACCTCTTCTTAACATTATCAACTCTTCTTTATCTTTAGGCCATGTTCCAAATCCTTACAAGTTAGCTGTTATTAAACCTATTATTAAGAAACCACAACTGGACCCCAGCAACTTAGCTAATTATAGGCCAATTTCAAATCTTCCATTTACATCTAAAATACTAGAAAAAGTTGTTTCTGCTCAATTATGCTCCTTTTTGCAGACCAACAATGTTTTTGAAGTGTTTCAGTCAGGTTTCAGAGCTCATCACAGTACAGAAACTGCATTAGTGAAAATAACCAACGATTTACTCTTAGCTGCTGACCAAGGGTGCATCTCGCTATTAGTTCTACTCGATCTTAGTGCGGCATTTGACACCATTGACCATGGTATCCTTATTAATCGCTTAAAGTCTACAGGTGTCCAGGGACAGGCCCTACAATAGTTTAAGTCATACTTATCTGACCGTTACCAGTTTGTGAATATTAATGGACAGCCTTCACAAATCAGCCCAGTAAAATACGGGGTGCCTCACGGATCAGTTTTAGGCCCTTTGCTGTTTACAATATACATGCTACCCCTGGGAGACATTATTAGAAGACATGGGATCAGCTTTCACTGCTATGCAGATGATACTCAATTATATATTTCAACTAAACCTGACGAGACGTCTAATCCGTCCAAGCTAACTGAGTGTATTAAAGATGTTAAAGACTGGATGACCAACAATTATCTTCTCTTAAACTCAGACAAAACAGAATTATTACTTATTGGGCCAAAATCCTGTACACAGCAGATCTCACAACTCGACCTACAATTAGAGGGACACAAAGTTAGCGTTAGCTCTACAATAAAAGATCTGGGTGTCATATTAGACAGCAATTTAACTTTTAAAAATCATATATCCCATGTCACAAAAACTGCTTTCTTTCATCTGAGAAATATCGCTAAGTTACGAAGTATTCTATCCATCTCAGATGCAGAAAAGCTAGTCCATGCTTTTATGACTTCTAGGCTGGACTACTGTAATGCACTGTTTGCTGGCTGCCCAGCATCCTCTATTAACAAACTTCAATTAGTACAAAATGCAGCTGCCAGAGTTCTTACCAGGTCTAGAAAATTTGATCACATCACCCCAATTTTATCCTCCTTACACTGGCTGCCTGTTAAGTTTCGTATTGAATTTAAAATACTGCTTCTTACATATAAAGCTTTAAATAATATAGCTCCTGTTTATCTAACCAATCTTCTGTCTCGCTACAATCCAACTCGCTCTTTAAGGTCTTAAAACTTAGGGCTTCTGGTAGTACCTAGAATAGCAAAGTCGAGTAAAGGAGGTCGAGACTTCTCATTTATAGCTCCTAAACTCTGGAATAGCCTTCCTGATAACGCCCGAGGCTCAGACACACTCTCCCAATTCAAAACTAGATTAAAGACCTATCTGTTCAGTAAAGCATACACTTAGTGCACCACTTAGGGGGCTTCCACACAGGTTATGCATCTTGTTGATATACACTGTGAACATCAGCTACGCTAATTATTTTCTTTATTCTCCATTTCCACCTGGGGATACTCATCCCGAGGCCCTCAGACTATGCAGAGTCACTGATTCGATCCAAGACCAACGACGAGATGATCCCAAGGTTTCCATATCCTGGACCTGGCTGAATCCTGAGCAGCTACTGTGATGGTCATGGAAGAGTGGAGAACATGAGACTGATTCCTGTGACGCTCCAGAGACAGACGAGTCTTCGCTGAGGCCAGCTTCCAGCCTCCGCCACTGAGACTGCAGCTCTGCACAAGACGTTTGGCCAGCGGAGAAATTAAAATGATCGTGCCCAACTGAGCCTGGTTTCTCTCAAGGTTTTTTTCTTCACTTCCGCCATTAGTGAAGTTTTTTTTCCCTCTCCTCTGTCGCCACTGGCTTGCATGGTTCGGGATCTGTAGAGCTGCGCATCGTTGGATTTGCCCTTCAATATTTGGACTCTCAGTAGTGATTATTAAACCACACTGAACTGAGCTCAACTGAACTGAACTTAAACACTACAAACTAAACTACACTGTTCCTATTTACTGTGACCTTTTATGTGAAGCTGCTTTGACACAATCTACATTGTATAAGCGCTATACAAATAAAGGTGAATTGAATTGAATTGAATATGGGCGTTTTACGTTATAACTAACATGGTTCAAGCGATGGATCTTCGACAGAGAAACTATGCGTTTTGGGCAGGGCCGGATTAACGTAAGGGCTAGGTGGGGCTGACGCCCCAGGGCCCACGGAAGAAGGAGGCCCTTAATTGGCTGAAGAATTAATTTGTTCTAAGACGAGGGAAATGCCTCTTTGCGTTCTGCTTTCCCTCGTCGATAATGTGAAGTATTCCTTTCGATTCGTTGCTGTTCAAAAACAGTGACGCCGGTGCTAAACTGGGGCTCAGAATGACTGTAGCCCAATCAGAATATTGAATAGCCCTGTTTTAGTCACCCATAAGGGTGATCAGATGTCCCAATTTCCCCAGGACAGTCACTTATTTAGGCACTACCGCGAGAACCGTCCAGTCAAAGGTAGACTAACCAAGCTCGTTGTAGACCAAAAAATAAAATTTAAACAGTCTTCATCATTGATACACTTGTATGTAGTAATAGAAGCTGCGGTAGGCGGACTCATACTGAACGGACTCATAACTAAAGCGCTTTCTCGGCCGCGCGGCAGTTACAGCTGGACTCAAACCGGCGCGCGCCCGCACAATCCTTCCATCACACAATATAACCGAGACAGTGTACAAAATGAAATAGCCTACACAAGCCGTTATCAAAATATCCATCACTGCGGAGTATCTATCTCAAGTAATTACACTCGGTTATGCTGTACAGTAGGTCTAACTCAGGGGTGTCCAAACTACGGCCCGCGGGCCATCTGCGGCCCGCAATCAGTTTTGTGGCGGCCCGCGAGGCTTTTTATAAATATCAATAGAATCTGGCCCACTATACAAAAATGAACGTAATTCAATAAATAACTACCGGGCGTCGCTTTCACATGCCTTCAATTAGGCAGCAGTTCCTGTTATGAAGTAAAACGAACCGAACAAACTGAAGGAAACATGATTCAGGGCTCGACAGACTGCCCGATGTCCTGGGGCCAGCGTGCGAGACACTCAGGTCAGTGTACAGAATGTTACTGGCCGATCGGGCCAGTGCTGCCTTGTCACAAAAGTTTGGCTGCGACTGTCTGTCAATTGCGTGCAAATACAATCTTAGGGTGCTTTCACACATAGACGTTTGTTTCGGAATCTGTCTCGTTTCCCCCGTTAGCGCAGTTCGTTTGGCATTTGTGAATTCAGCAATCACGCTCGCATCCGCGCCAAATCAATCGGTCCGAGATTGCCTGAATGAGATGGTCTCTGCTCGATTAAGACAAAACAAAACATTCCAACAAAATAACGACCCAGGCTATATCTACAGTGTTTTATGATTGTGTAATAGCCATATATACGGCTATACGAAGAGAGAATGATAAGGCGAGATGTCATTCCTACCGGTAAATGTGTGCTTCATGTCTAATGCGAAAGTAAAAGCATGCTGTAATATTACCGAGAGCTGTTTTTCTGTTAGGAAAATTGACCGAAGTTACCATCGGATAATTTTTCCATATTTTAATCTTATATTATGTTGTATTAGGCCAGTTGTTTTGTTGATTTCTGCACTGCCAGCTTGAAAGAAAGATCAACATTGATCTGCTTCATGATCTGATGCAGTCTCGGTTCATATGCTGTCTCTCTATAATTTAAGTCTATAATGCAGAATTCTAGCCAACGTTTCTTTGATAGATTGATTAATTCAGTAAATTATTAATTTCATCATAAATACAGCAAAATTGTGAAATGTTGCACTATAAAATAACTATTCAAAAGTAGCTTATCATTGAATTTAATCATTTTTAAAGATGAGTTTTCAGCTTCATTACTTCAGTCTTTAGAGTCACATGATCCTTCAGAGATCACTAATATTAATGATTATTGTTGTTGTTATTATTATTAATATTATTGTTATAAAAGCAATAATGTCTGGAATAATAATTTTATTTGAAACCACATACAATAAGAAAGCAGTTATTTAAAATTTTAATAATTAATATTTAACAATTTAACATTTTTCTACATTTAATAAATGTAGCCTTTATGAACTGAATAATTTTCCGTAAAAAAAAACATGAAAAAATTAATAAAACTGACCCCAAACTCTTGACCGGTACCGTGTGTATATATATATATATATATATATATATATATATATATATATATATATATATATATATATATATATATATACACATGTCTGTGTGATGTATGTAAAATTTGGCCCGGGACAATGTTTTTTTTTTTACATTTGGCCCTCGGCCCAAAAAGTTTGGACACCCCTGGTCTAACTGAACCAATTAGAAAGCAAACCTTTTTATGAATGTTTACTTTTCCCCTTTTATGAAAACGACAGTATATGCAGCAATTAAATATTTGCGCTGACTTTCATTAGACAATCTATCTGATGCAAAAATATATAAAAATAAATAAATAAAATAAGGATGCTAGCCTTCAGTAATTCAGAAGACCACAATAAGCTATTTTGGATATTTGAAGCATGGATATTAAAGATATATCATTAGGGATTTATGGTCAGCTAAAGTTCTAAAGAAACTTTTTAAAGGTAAACCCCAATTTCAAGTATTTTATTATAAAGCACTAGTTTAGGAAGTATTGCAAATGTTTTTTTTTTTTGTTTTGTTTTGCTGATTGTTTGAACTTTAAAGTTCATATTATGCCATTACTTAATTTTGTATAGCAAGCCTATTTCAATAAAACAGAAAAAATATATAATAATCAAATGTAAATAAAATGGTGTAAAATTAGATAATAATATTAATTAATAATTTATTAATAAAAATAACAAGAATAATAATAATAACAACAATTAAAAATGTGTGTGTGTGTGTGTGTGTGTATATATATATCTTTTGTGAGGTAAAAAAAAATTAAAAGGGGGGCCCTTGGATTTGGTATAGCCCCAGGGCCCAATGTGTTCTTAATCCGGCCCTGGTTTGGGGAAACACTCGTCACTACGTCGTTCTTTTCCCAAACGATGCATTGTACCATGATAGTTCAGCCGTGAGTTACGTCGTTGTTTGGGAAACGCACCCCGTGGTCAGGTGCGCCCGTAGATAGCCTTTAAAACGCGCACACGGGAGAGGAGGCGCACAACTCACACAGGAGAAAACTGGACCAAGGAATGACATGAGACAAGCAGCCTAATTCATTACATGTTTTGGTTAACTAATTCTTTAAATACAACTCCATTGAGCTCTGAAAGGGAAAAAACGCAGAAGAAACTGGCTGTTAAATTAATTAGAGCAAAAACGAAACTGTCTGTCATTTTCACATTAGTTTTTCAGTTATGGGATTTGTAATCTTATTAAAATGTTTAGTTCAATGCACAGTCAAAAGTAGTCTGCTGTAATTAATATTTTAATTTATTATATTCATAATTATTATTAGTATTATTCAAATTAAGCTAAAATTGACAAAAAGCAGAACCCCTTTGAATGTTTGCCTTCATTTTGACATCGCTAAAGCTTTTTTTTTTTTACACTTGTGTAAAGAATCAATATGCAGCAGCAGTCAAGTTAGGACACATAAATGCCTTTTGCATTAAAAAGTTGATCGGCCTGCGAAGTCAAGTTTGCAGTCATAAATTAAATAGGTATAGTGCGTGAGTAAGTGGATTTGCGGTTGTGTTGGCGGATTCACCTCTCACATGTAGGTAGGCTGAATTAGGCTTAGCACGCTATACGGTGTTACCGGTTTTAAGACGCAACACCGGTGGCATCACTTTTCAACCGTGACACCGTCCCCGCACTTGTTTAAGTATTTTTTTTTATTAATTATTTATTTGAATTAAATGGAAAATATAATTCTAAATATTTTACTTAAGACGAGAGCCTGCACTATAATTATAATCTGAAGCTAATGCATCATATTTCATTTATCACGTGAGGAGAAGAGAGGAGTCGAATTTACAAAAAGAGATTGGCGGACGATTTAGTGTCAAAACGTAATGCAAAAGCGCCTGTTTGGCAATATTTTGGGTTCAAACCAAATGCAAAAAGAGAACCTGAAAACTTTAATGAGGCAATCTGCAAACTTTGCCTGACAAATATATATATATATACACACAACTTTTTAATTCAAGCAATTAACTATAGTATGGTTCAAAAACATATTTTTACTATAGTTTTTTCATGCGAGTAGCTTACAGTAGTTACGTCAATGGCAGGTTAATTTCAGTTCAGTAGAAAACTCTGTCCTCTTCATAATATTTAGGGACCGAGCACCAAACGGTGCAAGGCCCTATTGGAATTGCTCCGTTTTTTATTATTATTATTAGGGACCGAGCACCTACGGTGCGTAGGCCCTATTGTATCTGTAATGTTTTTTATTATTATTATTATTATTATTATTATTATTATTATTATTATTATTAGGGACCGAGCACCAAACGGTGCAAGGCCCTATTGGAATTGCTCCGTTTTTTATTAGGGACCGAGCACCGAACGGTGCAAGGCCCTATTGGAATTGCTCCGTTTATTAATATTATTATTAGGGACCGAGCACCAAACGGTGCAAGGCCCTATTGGAATTGCTCCGTTTATTATTATTATTAGGGACCGAGCACCAAACGGTGCAAGGCCCTATTGGAATTGCTCCGTTTATTATTATTATTATTAGGGACCGAGCACCGAACGGTGCAAGGCCCTATTGGAATTGCTCCGTTTATTATTATTATTATTATTATTATTATTAGGGACCGAGCACCAAACGGTGCAAGGCCCTATTGGAATTGCTCCGTTTATTATTATTATTAGGGACCGAGCACCTACGGTGCGTAGGCCCTATTGTATCTGTAATGTTTTTAGGGACCGAGCACCAAACGGTGCAAGGCCCTATTGGAATTGCTCCGTTTATTATTATTATTATTATTATTATTATTATTATTATTATTATTCTTATTATTCTTCTCCCGAATGAATCGCGATTTTGAGGGTCTAAACATGCCCGAAAACTCACGAAAATTTGCACACGCCCCAGAAGTGGCGAAAATTTACGTTTGTTATAGGCTTCGGAAGTGGGCGTGGCAAAATGACTCGACAGCGCCACCTAGAAAATTGATACGGACAAGCCCCTGAGCCACGAATCACGCACATGCACGAAAATTGGCACACACCTCAAACATGCCAAGACCTACAAAAAAGTCTCAAGGAGCGATATCTCAAACCCAACAGGAAGTCGGATATTTATGGCTTCCTGCGGCGAAAAAGTGGCGATTTTGCCATTTCCAGGCGTTGTACTTTAACGAACTCCTCCTAGGGATTTCATCCGATCGACACCAAAATTGGGTTTTGTCATCTAAAGGCCTTGGCGATGTTAAATTGCGAAGCTTTAGAGTTTTCGTCGATGGGCGTGTCCGTGGCGGCCTCGCAAACTTTGACGATTCGCCACAAAACAGGAAGTCATTATAACTCAGGCATGCATGATCCGATCTGCCTCAAAATTCACACAATTGATAACCGTCCTGACCTGAACATGTTTACATATCAATATCCAGTTAAAGTTATAGCGCCACCTGCTGGGAACAGTAAAATTGCCTATAACTCAGCCACACAATGTCCGATCTGCCTGAAAATTCACATGGTTGATTAAAATCCACTCCTGAAGACAACTACATGACAATATTGAGTCACAGTTATAGCGCCACCTGCTGTCAACAATAAAATTGCCTATAACTCAGCCAAACAATGTCCGATCTGCCTGAAACTTCACATGGTTGTTAAGACTCATCTCCTGAATACATCTACATGCCAATATTGAGTCACAGTCATAGCGCCACCTGCTGACAGTAGGTAGTTTGGCTTATAACTCATCCACACAATGTCCGATCAGGCTGAAACTTCACATGTTTGATAATTTTCTACTACTGAAGACATCTACATGCCAATCTTGAGTCACAGTCATAGCGCCACCTGCTGACGGGAGCAAGTATGGCATAAATCTGTGATTTTCTCAGATTTTTTTATGCATCGGCTTAAATTATTATTGTTCGCGGTTCTCTGTCGTCCTACGGCCACCGGGCGGCGGTGAGCCCGTGTGCGAGGTCCCTATCATCGCTGCTTGCAGCTTTAATTTATTATTATTATTCCGCCCCTTATCGGGGCACTTTTGAGGGTCTAAACGTGCTCGAAAACTCATGAAATTTTGCACACACATCAAACGCGGCGTAAATGGTCGGCTGATATGGGTCTCGAAAGTGGGCGTGGCAAAATGACTCGACAGCGCCACCTAGAAAATTGATACGGACGAGCCCCCGAACCACGAATCACGCACATGCACGAAAATTGGCACACACCTCAAACATGCCAAGACCTACAAAAAAGTCTCAAGAAGCGATATCTCAAACCCAACAGGAAGTCGGATATTTATAGCTTCCTGCGGCGAAAAAGTGGCGTTTTTGCCATTTTCAGGCGTTGTACTTTAACGAACTCCTCCTAGGGATTTGATCCGATCGACACCAAAATTGGGTTTTGTCATCTAAAGGCCTTGGCGATGTTAAATTGCGAAGCTTTAGAGTTTTCGTCGATGGGCGTGTCCGTGGCGGCCTCGTAAATTTTGACGACTCGCCACGAAACATCAAGTTGTTATAACTCAGGCATGCATTATCCGATCTGCCTCAAAATTCACACGTTTGATAACCGTCCTGACCTGAACACGTTTACATGCCAATATCTTGATACAGTTATAGCGCCACCTGCTGGCTACAGGAAATGACATGATTTTACATTGTAACAAACTCCTCCCACAAATTTTATCATATCAGCACCAAATTTGAGTGGTGTCATCTGAAAGCAGTATCGATGATATATTGTGAAGGTCTAGAGTTTTCGTCGATGGGCGTGTCCGTGGCGGACTCGCAAACTTTGATGATTCCCCACCAAACATCAAGTTGTTATAACTCAGGCATGCATGATCCGATCTGCCTCAAAACTCACACATTTGATAAGAGTCCTGACCTGAACATGTTTACATGCCAATAACTCGATACAGTTATAGCGCCACCTGCTGGAAAACTTAAAATTGCCCATAACTCAGGCATGCACGATCCGATCTGCCTCAAAATTCACACGTTTCATAACCGTCCTGACCTGAACATGTTTACATGCCAATATCCCGATACAGTTATAGCGCCACCTGCTGGCAAACTTAAAATTGCCTATAACTCAGCCAAACAATATCCGATCTGCCTAAAACTTCACATGGTTGATAAGATTGCTCTCCTGAAGACATCTACATGCCAATATTGAGTCACAGTCATAGCGCCACCTGGTGGCAACAGTAAAATTGCCTATAACTCAGCCAAACAATGTCCGATCTGCCTGAAAATTCACATGGTTGATTAAAATCCTCTCCTGAAGACATCTACATGCCAATATTGAGTCAGTCATAGTGCCACCTGCTGACGGAATGTAGTTTAATTTATAACTCATCCACACAATGTCCAATCTGCCTGAAACTTCACATGTTTGATGAGTTTCCACTACTGAAGACATCTACATGCCAATCTTGAGTCACAGTCATAGCGCCACCTGGTGGCAACAGTAAAATTGCTTGTAACTCAGCCAAACATAGTCCGATCTGCCTGAAACTTCACATGGTTGATTAAAATCCACTCCTGAAGACAACTACATGCCAATATTGAGTCATAGTAATAGCGCCACCTGCTGGCAATATGAAATTTACTATAACTCAGCCATACACTGTCCGATCTGCCTGAAAATTTACAGGTTAGATGACATTCTACTCCTGAACACATCAACATGCCAATATTGAGTCACAGTCATAGCACCACCTGCTGAAAGAATGTAGTTTGATTTATAACTCATCCACACAATGTCCGATCAGCATGAAACTTCACATGTTTGATGAGTTTCCACTACTGAAGACATCTACATGCCAATCTTGAGTCACAGTCATAGCGCCACCTGCTGACGGGAGCAAGTATGGCATAAATCCTTGATTTTCTCAGGTTTTTTATATATATCGGCTTAAATTATTATTGATCGCGGTTCACTGTCATTCTACGGCCACCGGGCGGCGGTGAGCCCGTGTGCGAGGTCCCTATCATCGCTGCTTGCAGCTTTAATTATTATTATTCTTCTCCCGAATCAATCGCAATTTTGAGGGTCTAAACATGCCCGAAAACTCACGAAAATTTGCACACGCCCCAGAAGTGGCGAAAATTTACGTTTGTTATAGGTTTCGGAAGTGGGCGTGGCAAAATGACTCGACAGCGCCACCTAGAAAATTGATACGGACAAGCCCCCGAGCCACGAATCACGCACATGCACGAAAATTGGCACACACCTCAAACATGCCAAGACCTACAAAAAAGTCTCAAGGAGCGATATCTCAAACCCAACAGGAAGTCGGATATTTACAGCTTCCTGCGGCGAAAAAGTGGCGATTTTGCCATTTCCAGGCGTTGTACTTTAACGAACTCCTCCTAGGGATTTGATCCGATCGACACCAAAATTGGGTTTTGTCATCTAAAGGCCTTGGCGATGTTAAATTGCGAAGCTTTAGAGTTTTCGTCGATGGGCGTGTCCGTGGCGGCCTCGCAAACTTTGATGATTCGCCACGAAACATCAAGTTGTTATAACTCACGCATGCATTATCCGATCAGCCTCAAAATTCACACGTTTGATAACCGTCCTGACCTGAACACGTTTACATGCCAATATCCCGATACAGTTATAGCGCCACCTACTGGCTACAGGAAATGACATGATTTTACATTGTAACAAACTCCTCCCACAAATTTGGTCATATCAGCACCAAATTTGAGAGGTGTCCTCTGAACACTCTAGCGATGATATATTGTGAAGGTCCAGAGTTTTCGTCGATGGGTGTGTCCGTGGCGGCCACGCAAACTTTGATGGTTCGCCACGAAACAGGAAGTTGTTATAACTTAGGCATACATGATCCGATCTGCCTCAAAATTCATACAATTGATAACCGTCCTGACCTTAACATGTTTACATATCAATATCCAGTTAAAGTTATAGCGCCACCTGCTGGGAACAGTAAAATTGCCTATAACTCAGCCACACAATGTCCGATCGGCCTGAAAATTCACATGGTTGATTAAAATCCACTCCTGAAGACAACTACATGCCAAAATTGAGTCACAGTTATAGCGCCACCTGCTGGCAACAATAAAATTGCCTATAACTCAGCCAAACAATGTCCGATCTGCCTGACACTTCACATGGTTGTTAAGACTCATCTCCTGAAGACATCTACATGCCAATATTGAGTCACAGTCATAGCGCCACCTGCTGACACTAGGTAGTTTGGCTTATAACTCATCCACACAATGTCCGATCAGGCTGAAACTTCACATGTTTGATGAGTTTCCACTACTGAAGACATCTACATGCCAATCTTGAGTCACAGTCTTAGCGCCACCTGCTGACGGGAGCAAGTACAGCATAAATCCTTGATTTTCTCAGTTTTTTTTTATGTATCGGCCTAAATTATTATTGTTCGCGGTTTTCTGTCGTCCTACTGCCGCCGGGCGGCGGTGAGCCCGTGTGCGAGGTCCCTATCATCGCTGCTTGCAGCTTTAATTATTATTAGGGACCGAGCACCTACGGTGCGTAGGCCCTATTGTATCTGTAATGTTTTTTATTATTATTATTCCGCCCCTTATCGGGGCACTTTTGAGGGTCTAAACGTGCTCGAAAACTCATGAAATTTTGCACACACATCAAACGCGGCGTAAATGGTCGGCTGATATGGGTCTCGAAAGTGGGCGTGGCAAAATGACTCGACAGCGCCACCTAGAAAATTGATACGGACGAGCCCCCGAACCACGAATCACGCACATGCACGAAAATTGGCACACACCTCAAACATGCCAAGACCTACAAAAAAGTCTCAAGAAGCGATATCTCAAACCCAACAGGAAGTCGGATATTTATAGCTTCCTGCGGCGAAAAAGTGGCGTTTTTGCCATTTTCAGGCGTTGTACTTTAACGAACTCCTCCTAGGGATTTGATCCGATCGACACCAAAATTGGGTTTTGTCATCTAAAGGCCTTGGCGATGTTAAATTGCGAAGCTTTAGAGTTTTCGTCGATGGGCGTGTCCGTGGCGGCCTCGTAAATTTTGACGACTCGCCACGAAACATCAAGTTGTTATAACTCAGGCATGCATTATCCGATCTGCCTCAAAATTCACACGTTTGATAACCGTCCTGACCTGAACACGTTTACATGCCAATATCTTGATACAGTTATAGCGCCACCTGCTGGCTACAGGAAATGACATGATTTTACATTGTAACAAACTCCTCCCACAAATTTTATCATATCAGCACCAAATTTGAGTGGTGTCATCTGAAAGCAGTATCGATGATATATTGTGAAGGTCTAGAGTTTTCGTCGATGGGCGTGTCCGTGGCGGACTCGCAAACTTTGATGATTCCCCACCAAACATCAAGTTGTTATAACTCAGGCATGCATGATCCGATCTGCCTCAAAACTCACACATTTGATAAGAGTCCTGACCTGAACATGTTTACATGCCAATAACTCGATACAGTTATAGCGCCACCTGCTGGAAAACATAAAATTGCCCATAACTCAGGCATGCAAGATCCGATCTGCCTCAAAATTCACACGTTTCATAACCGTCCTGACCTGAACATGTTTACATGCCAATATCCCGATACAGTTATAGCGCCACCTGCTGGCAAACTTAAAATTGCCTATAACTCAGCCAAACAATATCCGATCTGCCTAAATCTTCACATGGTTGATAAGATTGCTCTCCTGAAGACATCTACATGCCAATATTGAGTCACAGTCATAGCGCCACCTGGTGGCAACAGTAAAATTGCCTATAACTCAGCCAAACAATGTCCGATCTGCCTGAAAATTCACATGGTTGATTAAAATCCTCTCCTGAAGACATCTACATGCCAATATTGAGTCAGTCATAGTGCCACCTGCTGACGGAATGTAGTTTAATTTATAACTCATCCACACAATGTCCAATCTGCCTGAAACTTCACATGTTTGATGAGTTTCCACTACTGAAGACATCTACATGCCAATCTTGAGTCACAGTCATAGCGCCACCTGGTGGCAACAGTAAAATTGCTTGTAACTCAGCCAAACATAGTCCGATCTGCCTGAAACTTCACATGGTTGATTAAAATCCACTCCTGAAGACAACTACATGCCAATATTGAGTCATAGTAATAGCGCCACCTGCTGGCAATATGAAATTTACTA
>NC_079459.1:11293472-11366530 GCF_903798145.1 Danio aesculapii | reverse complement strand
CAGTCTGATGGAAAGCTATGAGGTCACAAAGTTTGATCTAATGTTAAGTCAATGACAGTCTTTTGCAATGGAAGTCTATGGGACAGTTGTTGCTAGGGTGCAGTATCTAGTTGTTAGGGTGTGGCTAGAAAGTTAAAAGCTCATCAGTGATTGGCAGTTTGGTAGTCTGAGTTAAATGAGCCCAGTTAGACGTCAGTGTGACACTCTGATGCAGAGTTATGAGCTCACAGAGTTTGATTCAATGTTAAGTCAATGACAGTCTTTTGCAATGGAAGTCTATGGGACAGTTTCTAGGGTCCAAAAGTGGTTGCTAGGGCGTGGCTAGAAAGTTTAAAGGTGATCAGTCATTGGCAGATTGATAGTCTGAGTTAAATGAGCCCAGTTAGAAGTCTGTGCGACAGTCTGACGCAGAGTTATGCGCTCACAAAGTTTGATCCCATGTTAAGTCTATGGGATTTTTCCGGTGGTCCCGGGGGTGTTTTCGGAAAACCGAAAGTCGGATCAGTCGGAAAAGATATAGCAATCCGAGTCCGAATAGTTCGGAGGTCTGGTGCGAGTTTGGTGGTCATAGCTCGAAAGCTCTAGGAGGAGATAGAGTTTAATTTTTAGTCTCAGAAGAAGAAGAATAATAAAAAAAAAATAATAATAATAATAATAAGTTTAAATAGGATAACAGTAGGTTGGCTTTGACAAGCCAGCCTAATTAAAGTTTGAGGACAAACTTTGAGGCTGGCTTGTGAAAGTCTGTTGGTAATAGTTTATTTAGTTTAAAGTAGTTTTAAAAAGTACGAAAAGATAGATAGATAGATAGATAGATAGATAGATAGATAGATAGATAGATAGATAGATAGATAGATAGATAGATAGAACAATTAGCATGTCATTAGCATGATTCTACTATGAATTAGCATGTTATTAGCATGATTCTAGCATGAATTAGCATGTTACTAGCATGATTCTAGCATGAACTAGCATGTTACTAGTATCATTCTAGCATGAATTAGCATGTTACTAGCATGATTCTAGCATGAATTAGCATGTTACTAGCATGATTCTAACATGAATTAGCATATTGCTAGCATGATTCTAGCATGAATTAGCATGTTACTAGCATGATTCTAGCATGAATTAGCATGTTACTAGCATGATTCTAGCATGAATTAGCATGTTACTAGCAAGATTCTAGCATTAATTAGCATGTTACTAGCATGATTCTAGCATGATTTAGCATGTTACTAGCATGATTCTAGCATGAATAAGCATGATTCTAGCATGAATTAGCATGTTACTAGCATGATTCTAGCATGAATTAGCATGTTACTAGCATGATTCTAGCATGAATTAGCACATTACTAGCATGATTCTAGCATGAATTAGCATGTTACTAGCATGATTCTAGCATGAATTAGCATGTTCCTAGCATGATTCTAGCATGAATTAGCATGTTACTAGCAAGATTCTAGCATGAATTAGCATGTTATTAGCATGATTCTAGCATGAATTACCATGTTATTAGCATGATTCTAGCATAAATTAGCATGTTACTAGCATGATTCTAGCATGAATTAGCATGTTATTAGCATGATTCTAGCATAAATTAGCATGTTACTAGCATGATTCTAGCATGAATTAGCATGTTATTAGCATGATTCTAGCATGAATTAGCATCGTTCTACCATGAATTAGCATGTTACTAGCATGATTCTAGCATGATTTAGCATGTTACTAGCATGATTCTAGCATAAATTAGCATGTTACTAGCATGATTCTAGCATGAATTAGCATGTTACTAGCATGATTCTAGCATGAATTAGCATGTTACTAGCAAGATTCTAGCATGAATTAGCATGTTACTAGCATGATTCTAGCATAAATTAGCATGTTACTAGCATGATTCTAGCATGAATTAGCATGTTACTAGCATGATTCTAGCATAAATTAGCATGTTACTAGCATGATTCTAGCATGAATTAGCATGTTACTAGCATGATTCTAGCATGAATTAGCATGTTATTAGCATGATTCTAGCATGAATTAGCATGTTACTATCATGATTCTAGCATGAATAAGCATGATTCTAGCATGAATTAGCATGTTACTAGCATGGTTCTAGCATGTTACTAGCATGTTTCTAGCATGAATTAGCATGTTACTAGCATGATTCTAGCATGAATCAGCATGTTACTAGCATGATTCTAGCATGAATTAGCATGTTACTAGCATGATTCTAGCATGAATTAGCATGTTACTAGCATGATTCTAGCATGAATTAGCATGTTACTAGCAAGATTCTAGCATGAATTAGCATGTTATTAGCATGATTCTAGCATGAATTACCATGTTATTAGCATGATTCTAGCATAAATTAGCATGTTACTAGCATGATTCTAGCATGAATTAGCATGTTATTAGCATGATTCTAGCATAAATTAGCATGTTACTAGCATGATTCTAGCATGAATTAGCATGTTATTAGCATGATTCTAGCATGAATTAGCATCGTTCTACCATGAATTAGCATGTTACTAGCATGATTCTAGCATGATTTAGCATGTTACTAGCATGATTCTAGCATAAATTAGCATGTTACTAGCATGATTCTAGCATGAATTAGCATGTTACTAGCATGATTCTAGCATGAATTAGCATGTTACTAGCAAGATTCTAGCACGAATTAGCATGTTACTAGCATGATTCTAGCATAAATTAGCATGTTACTAGCATGATTCTAGCATGAATTAGCATGTTACTAGCATGATTCTAGCATAAATTAGCATGTTACTAGCATGATTCTAGCATGAATTAGCATGTTACTAGCATGATTCTAGCATGAATTAGCATGTTATTAGCATGATTATAGCATGAATTAGCATGTTATTAGCATGATTCTAGCATGAATTAGCATGTTATTAGCATGATTCTAGCATGAATTAGCATGTTACTAGCATGATTCTAGCATGAATTAGCATGTTACTAGCATGATTCCAGCATGAATTAGCATGTTACTAGCATGATTCTAGCATGAATTAGCATGTTACTAGCATGATTCTAGCATGAATTACCATGCTACTAGCAAGATTCTAGCATGAATTAGCATGTTCTTAACATGATTCTAGCATGAATTAGCATGTTACTAGCATGAATCTAGCATGAATTAGCATGTTACTAGCATGATTCTAGCATGAATTAGCATGTTACTAGCATGATTCTAGCATGAATTAGCATGTTACTAGCATGATTCTAGCATGAATTAGCATGTTACTAGCATGATTCCAGCATGAATTAGCATGTTACTAGCAAGATTCTAGCATGAATTAGCATGTTACTTTCATGATTCTAGCATGAATTAGCATGTTACTAGCATGATTCCAGCATGAATTAGCATGTTGCTAGTCATTGCTAGCATGTGAACCATACAGGATTTATGGTGTGCTAGCATGAGTCAAATAAGCCAACCCCCGCTTCTCTACGATGTTTTGATACTGAGATATAGCTGCTGTTATATCGTTGCTAGGTTAGTCTGTTTTGTTGCTATGGAGTTGATTGACAGCTTAGACTGATGATGTATCAAAGCTTCTTGCCAGTATGAACAGTTAAAAACAACCCCCATGTCTCTATAACACTGCAGCAGGACGATATCAATCTGGGCCTCTATAATGGCAGTCTATGGGACAGTTGCTAGGGTGCAGTATCTGGTTGTTAGGGTGTGGCTAGAAAGTTAAAAGGCCATCAGTGATTGGCTGCTGGCTAGACTGAGTTAAATGAGCTCAGCCATTAGTCTTTATGACAGTCTGATGCAGAGTTATGAGCTCACAAAGTTTGATCCAATGTAAAGTCAATGAGCATCATTTGCAATGGAAGTCTATGGGACAGTTTCTAGGGTCCAAAAGTGGTTGCTAGGGCGTGGCTAGAAAGTTTAAAGCTCATCAGTTATTGGCAGTTAGGTAGTCTGAGTTAAATGAGCCCAGTTAGAAGTCTGTGTGACATTCTGACGCAGAGTTATGAGGTCACAAAGTTTGACCCCATGTTAAGCCTATGGGATTTTTTCGGTGGTCCCGGGACGTTTTTCGGAAAACCGAAAGTCGGATCAGTCTGAGGAGATATAGCAATCCGAGTCCGAATAGTTCGGAGGTCTGGTGCGAGTTTGGTGGTCATAGCTTGAAAGCTCTAGGAGGAGATAGAGTTAGAAATTTAGTCTCAGAAGAAGAATAATAATAAAAAAAAAATAATAATAATAATAAGTTTAAATAGGATAACAGTAGTCTGGCTTGCTGCACAAGCCAGCCTAACTAGATTATTAAAGTTTGAGGACAAACTTTGAGGCTGGCTTGTGAAAGTCTGTCGGTAATAGTTTATTTAGTTTAAAACCGTTTTAAAAAGTGTGAATAGATAGATAGATAGATAGATAGATAGATAGATAGATAGATAGATAGATAGATAGATAGATAGATAGATAGATAGATAGATAAATAGATAGATAGATAGATAGATAGATAGAACGATTAGCATGTCATTAGCATGATTCTACCATGAATTAGCATGTTATTATCATGATTCTAGCATGAATTAGCATGTTACTAGCATGATTCTAGCACGAACAAGCATGTTATTACCATGATTCTAGCATGAATTAGCATGTTACTAGCATGATTCTAGCATGAATTAGCATGTTACTAGCATGTTTCTAGCATGAATTAGCATGTTACTAGCATGATTCTAGCATGAATTAGCATGTTATTAGCATGATTCTAGCATGAATTAGCATGTTTCGAGCATGATTCTAGCATGAATTAGCATGTTTCCAGCATGATTCTAGCATGAACTAGCATGTTACTAGCATGATTCTAGCATGAATTAGCATGTTACTAGCAAGATTCTAGCATGAATTAGCATGTTACTAGCATGATTCTAACATGAATTAGCATGTTACTAGCATGATTCTAGCAGGAATTAACATGTTACTAGCATGATTCTAGCATGAATTAGCATGATTCTAGCATGAATTAGCATGTTACTTGCATGTTTCTAGCATGAATTAGCATGTTACTAGCATGATTCTAGCATGAATTAGCATGTTACTAGCATGATTCTAGCATGTTCTTAGCATGATTCTAGCATGAACTAGCATGTTACTAGCATGATTCTAGCATGAATTGGCATGTTACTAGCATGATTTTAGCATGAATTAGCATGTTACTAGCATGATTCTAGCATGAATTAGCATGTTACTAGCATGATTCTAGCATGAATTAGCACATTACTAGCATGATTCTAGCATGAATTAGCATGTAACTACCATGATTCTAGCATGAATTAGCATGTTACTAGCATAAATTAGCATGTTACTAGCATGATTCTAGCATGAATTAGCATGTTACTAGCATGATTCTAGCATGAATTAGCATGTTACTAGCATGATTCTAGCATGAATTACCATGCTACTAGCAAGATTCTTGCATGACTTAGCATGTTCTTAGCATGATTCTAGCATGAATTAGCATGTTACTAGCATGATTCTAGCATGAATTAGCATGTTACTAGCATGAATCTAGCATGAATTAGCATGTTACTAGCATGATTCTAGCATGAATTAGCATGTTACTAGCATAATTCTAGCATGAATTAGCATGTTACTAGCATGATTCTAGCATGAATTAGCATGTTACTAGCATGATTCTAGCATGAAATAGCATGTTACTAGCATGATTCTAGCATGAATTAGCATTTTACTAGCATGATTCTAGCATGAATTAGCATGTTACTAGCATGATTCTAGCATGAATTACCATGTTACTAGCATGATTCCAGCATGAATTAGCATGTTGCAAAATGTAGCAAATAAGCCAACCCCGCTTCTCTACGATGTTCTGATACTGAGATATAGCTGCTGTTATATCGTTGCTAGGTTAGTCTGTTTTGTTGCTATGGAGTTGATTGACAGATTAGACTGATGATGTATCAAAGCTTCTTGCCAGTATGAACAGTTAAAAACAACCCCCATGTCTCTATAACACTGCAGCAGGACGATATCAATCTGGGCCTCTATAATGGCAGTCTATGGGACAGTTGCTAGGGTGCAGTATCTGGTTGTTAGGGTGTGGCTAGAAAGTTAAAAGGCCATCAGTGATTGGCTGCTGGCTAGACTGAGTTAAATGAGCTCAGCCATAAGTCTGTATGACAGTCTGATGCAGCGTTATGAGCTCACAAAGTTTGATCCAATGTAAAGTCAATGAGCATCATTTGCAATGGAAGTCTATGGGACAGTTTCTAGGGTCCAAAAGTGGTTGCTAGGGCGTGGCTAGAAAGTTTAAAGCTCATCAGTTATTGGCAGTTAGGTAGTCTGAGTTAAATGAGCCCAGTTAGAAGTCTGTGTGACATTCTGACGCAGAGTTATGAGGTCACAAAGTTTGCCCCCATGTTAAGCCTATGGGATTTTTCCGGTGGTCCCGGGACGTTTTTCGGAAAACCGAAAGTCGGATCAGTCTGAGGAGATATAGCAATCCGAGTCCGAATAGTTCGGAGGTCTGGTGCGAGTTTGGTGGTCATAGCTTGAAAGCTCTAGGAGGAGATAGAGTTAGAAATTTAGTCTCAGAAGAAGAATAATAATAAAAAAATAATAATAATAATAACTAGATATTAAAGTTTGAGGACAAACTTTATGGTGGCTTGAAAAGCCGAGTCTGAATTAGCATGTTACTAGCATGAATTAGCAAGTAACTAGCATGATTCTAACATAAATTAGCATGTAACTAGCATCATTCTAGCATGAATTAGCATGTTACTAGCATGTTTCTAGCATGAATTAGCATGATTCTAGCATGAATTAGCATGTTACTAGCATGTTTCTAGCAGGAGTTAGCATGTTACTAGCATGTTTCTAGCATGAATTAGCATGTTACTAGCATGATTCTAGCATGAATTAGCATGTTACTAGCATGTTTCTAGCATGAATTAGCATGTTACTAGCATGTTATTAGCATGATTCTAGCATGAATTAGCATGTTTCTAGCACGAATTAGCATGTTATTAGCATGATTCTAGCATGAATTAGCATGTTACTAGCATGATTCTAGCATGAATTAGCATGTTACTAGCATGATTCTAGCATGAATTAGCATGTTACTAGCATGTTTCTAGCACGAATTAGCATGTTACTAGCATGTTTCTAGCATGATTTAGCATGTTATTAGCATGATTCTAGCATGAATTAGCATGTTTCTAGCATGAATTAGCATGATTCTAGCATGAATTAGCATGTTACTAGCATGATTCTAGCATGAATTAGCATGTTTCTAGCATGAATTAGCATGTTACTAGCATGATTCTAGCATGAATTAGCATGTTATTAGCATGATTCTAGCATGAATTAGCATGTTACTAGCATGTTTCTAGCATGAATTAGCATGTTACTAGCATGATTCTAGCATGAATTAGCATGTTACTAGCATGATTCTAGCATGGATTAGCATGTAACTAGCATGAACTAGCATGTTTCTAGCATGAATTAGCATGTTATTAGCATGATTCTAGCATGAATTAGCATGTTACTAGCATGATTCTAGCATGAATTAGCATGTTACTAGCATGTTTCTAGCATGAATTAGCATGTTACTAGCATGATTCTAGCATGAATTAGCATGTTACTAGCATGTTTCTAGCATTAATTAGCATGTTACTAGCATGTTTCTAGCATGAATTAGCATGTTATTAGCATGATTCTAGCATGAATTAGCATTTTTCTAGCATGAATTAGCATGTTATTAGCATGATTCTAGCATGAATTAGCATGTTACTAGCATGATTCTAGCATGAATTAGCATGTTACTAGCATGTTTCTAGCATGAATTAGCATGTTACTAGCATGATTCTAGCATGAATTAGCATGTTACTAGCATGATTCTAGCATGAATTAGCATTTTACTAGCATGATTCTAGCATGAATTAGCATGTTACTAGCATGATTCTAGCATGGATTAGCATGTTACTACCATGTTTCTAGCATGAATTAGCATGTTACTAGCATGTTTCTAGCATGAATTAGCATGTTACTAGCATGATTCTAGCATGAATTAGCATGTTACTAGCATGTTTCTAGCATGAATTAGCATGTTACTAGCATGATTCTAGCATGAATTAGCATGTTACTAGCATGATTCTAGCATGAATTAGCATGTTATTAGCATGATTCTAGCATGAATTAGCATGTTTCTAGCATGAATTAGCATGTTATTAGCATGATTCTAGCATGAATTAGCATGTTACTAGCATGATTCTAGCATGAATTAGCATGTTACTAGCATGTTTCTAGCATAAATTAGCATGTTATTAGCATGATTCTAGCATGAATTAGCATGTTTCTAGCATGAATTAGCATGTTGTTAGCATGATTCTAGCATGAATTAGCATGATTCTAGCATGAATTAGTATGTTTCTAGCATGAATTAGCATGTTGTTAGCATGATTCTAGCATGAATTAGCATGATTCTAGCATGAATTAGCATGTTTCTAGCATGAATTAGCATGTAACTAGCATGATTCTAGCATTAATTAGCATGTAACTAGCATGTTACTAGCATGATTCTAGCATGAGTCAGCTTGTTTCTAGCATGAATTAGCATGTTGTTAGCATGAATTATAATGTTACTAGCATGACTAGCATGTCACTATCGTGTTGCTAGCACCTTTCTAGCAAGATTAGCATGTCAGTAGGAAGTTTAAACTGTTAGCATGTGTTAGAATAGCTAGTCACAGTCTCTGGGACAGTTGCTAGGGTGCTGAAATTGGTTGCTAGGGAGTGGCTAGTAAGTTTTAAGGTAATCAATGATTGGCTGCTGGCTAGACTGAGTTGAATGAGGCCAGACTCTAGTCTGTAGGACAGTCTGATGCAGAGTTATGAGCTCACAAAGGTTGATCCAATGTTAAGTAAATGGGAGTCTTTTACAATGGAAGTCTATGGGACAGTTGCTAGGGTGCTGTAAGTGGTTGCTAGGGAGTGGCTAGTAAGTTAAAAAGTCATCAGTTATTGGCTGCTGGCTAGACTGAGTTAAATGAGTCCAGTTAGAAGTCTGTAGGACAGTCTGATGCAGAGTTATGAGCTCACAAAGTTTGACCCAATGTTAAGTCAATGGGACTTTTGGGTTTTTTCTGGGTCGTTTTTCGGAAAACCCAAGGTCGGATCAGTTAGAAAAGATATAGCAACCCGAGTCAGACCAGTTCGAAGGTTTGACGAAAGTTTGAAGTATGTAGCTTGAAAGGCCTAGGAGGAGATACACTTAGAAATTAGTCTCAGAAGAAGAAGAAGAAGAAGAAGAAGAAGAAGAAGAATAATAATAAGTTTAAGATAGATAACAGTATGCTGGCTTTTCAAGCCACCATAATAAGTTTAAATAGGATAACAGTAGTCTGGCTTGCTGCACAAGCCAGCCTAACTAGATTATTAAAGTTTGAGGACAAACTTTGAGGCTGGCTTGTGAAAGTCTGTCGGTAATAGTTTATTTAGTTTAAAACCGTTTTAAAAAGTGTGAATAGATAGATAGATAGATAGATAGATAGATAGATAGATAGATAGATAGATAGATAGATAGATAGATAGATAGATAGATAGATAGATAGATAGATAGATAGATAGATAGAACGATTAGCATGTCATTAGCATGATTCTACCATGAATTAGCATGTTATTATCATGATTCTAGCATGAATTAGCATGTTACTAGCATGATTCTAGCATGAACAAGCATGTTATTACCATGATTCTAGCATGAATTAGCATGTTACTAGCATGATTCTAACATGAATTAGCATGTTACTAGCATGTTTCTAGCATGAATTAGCATGTTACTAGCATGATTCTAGCATGAATTAGCATGTTATTAGCATGATTCTAGCATGAATTAGCATGTTTCGAGCATGATTCTAGCATGAATTAGCATGTTTCCAGCATGATTCTAGCATGAACTAGCATGTTACTAGCATGATTCTAGCATGAATTAGCATGTTACTAGCAAGATTCTAGCATGAATTAGCATGTTACTAGCATGATTCTAACATGAATTAGCATGTTACTAGCATGATTCTAGCAGGAATTAACATGTTACTAGCATGATTCTAGCATGAATTAGCATGATTCTAGCATGAATTAGCATGTTACTAGCATGTTTCTAGCATGAATTAGCATGTTACTAGCATGATTCTAGCATGAATTAGCATGTTACTAGCATGATTCTAGCATGTTCTTAGCATGATTCTAGCATGAATTAGCATGTTACTAGCATGATTCTAGCATGAATTGGCATGTTACTAGCATGATTTTAGCATGAATTAGCATGTTACTAGCATGATTCTAGCATGAATTAGCATGTTACTAGCATGATTCTAGCATGAATTAGCATATTACTAGCATGATTCTAGCATGAATTAGCATGTAACTACCATGATTCTAGCATGAATTAGCATGTTACTAGCATGTTTCTAGCATGAATTAGCATGTTACCAGCATGATTCTAGCAGGAATTAACATGTTACTAGCATGATTCTAGGATGAATTAGCATGTTACTAGCAAGATTCTAGCATGAATTAGCATGTTACTAGCAAGATTCTAGCATGAATTAGCATGTTACTAGCATAAATTAGCATGTTACTAGCATGATTCTAGCATGAATTAGCATGTTACTAGCATGATTCTAGCATGAATTAGCATGTTACTAGCATGATTCTAGCATGAATTACCATGCTACTAGCAAGATTCTTGCATGACTTAGCATGTTCTTAGCATGATTCTAGCATGAATTAGCATGTTACTAGCATGATTCTAGCATGAATTAGCATGTTACTAGCATGAATCTAGCATGAATTAGCATGTTACTAGCATGATTCTAGCATGAATTAGCATGTTACTAGCATAATTCTAGCATGAATTAGCATGTTACTAGCATGATTCTAGCATGAATTAGCATGTTACTAGCATGATTCTAGCATGAAATAGCATGTTACTAGCATGATTCTAGCATGAATTAGCATTTTACTAGCATGATTCTAGCATGAATTAGCATGTTACTAGCATGATTCTAGCATGAATTACCATGTTACTAGCATGATTCCAGCATGAATTAGCATGTTGCAAAATGTAGCAAATAAGCCAACCCCGCTTCTCTACGATGTTCTGATACTGAGATATAGCTGCTGTTATATCGTTGCTAGGTTAGTCTGTTTTGTTGCTATGGAGTTGATTGACAGATTAGACTGATGATGTATCAAAGCTTCTTGCCAGTATGAACAGTTAAAAACAACCCCCATGTCTCTATAACACTGCAGCAGGACGATATCAATCTGGGCCTCTATAATGGCAGTCTATGGGACAGTTGCTAGGGTGCAGTATCTGGTTGTTAGGGTGTGGCTAGAAAGTTAAAAGGCCATCAGTGATTGGCTGCTGGCTAGACTGAGTTAAATGAGCTCAGCCATAAGTCTGTATGACAGTCTGATGCAGCGTTATGAGCTCACAAAGTTTGATCCAATGTAAAGTCAATGAGCATCATTTGCAATGGAAGTCTATGGGACAGTTTCTAGGGTCCAAAAGTGGTTGCTAGGGCGTGGCTAGAAAGTTTAAAGCTCATCAGTTATTGGCAGTTAGGTAGTCTGAGTTAAATGAGCCCAGTTAGAAGTCTGTGTGACATTCTGACGCAGAGTTATGAGGTCACAAAGTTTGCCCCCATGTTAAGCCTATGGGATTTTTCCGGTGGTCCCGGGACGTTTTTCGGAAAACCGAAAGTCGGATCAGTCTGAGGAGATATAGCAATCCGAGTCCGAATAGTTCGGAGGTCTGGTGCGAGTTTGGTGGTCATAGCTTGAAAGCTCTAGGAGGAGATAGAGTTAGAAATTTAGTCTCAGAAGAAGAATAATAAAAAAAATAATAATAACTAGATATTAAAGTTTAAGGACAAACTTTATGGTGGCTTGAAAAGCCGAGTCTAAAAGTTTGAAGTCGTTTTAAAGTGTAAATAACTGAAGCAGTTTTTATGAAGTTTGAAACAGTCGGCATAGATAAGTACATTTATGTTAGCATGTTTCTAGTATAGATTGGCATGTTTCTTGGTAGGCAGTTGCTAGGTTGTTCTAAGTGCTTGCTAAGGTGTTGCTAGGTTGTTGCTAGGCAGTTGCTAAAGTATTATGAGTGGTTGCTCATTAGCATGTTACTAGGATGATTCTAGCATGAATTACCTTGTTACTAGCATGATTCTGGCATGAATTAGCATGTTATTAGCATGTTTCTAGCATGAATTAGCATGTTACTAGCATGATTCTAGCAAGAATTAGCATAATGTTAGCATGTTTCTAGCATGAATTAGCATGTTACTAGCATATTTCTAGCATGAATTAGCATGTTATTAGCATGTTTCTAGCATGAATTAGCATGTTACTAGCATGATTCTTGCATGAATTAGCATGTTACTAGCATGTTTCTAGCATGAATTAGCATGTTACTAGCATGGTTCTAGCATGAATTAGCATGTTACTAGCATGATTCTATCATGAATTAGCATGTTACTAGCATGTTTCTAGCTTGAATTAGCATGTTGTTAGCATGAATTAGCATGTTTCTAGCATGATTCTAGCATGTTACTAGCATGTTACTAGCATGTTTCTAGCATGAATTAGCATGTTACTAGCATGTTTCTAGCATGACCTCTTACTATATAAGCTGTGTTTACCTGAAATTAGCAGATCCGCTCCGATATATCGTCCTAGTAGAACTATTGTTCCATCCACTAAAGATGAATTTATAAATAACTTACCTGATCTTTCTCTACTTCGAAATGCACCCGCAAACGCAAATGACCTTGATGTAGTAACCAGCAGTATGGATGCCATCTTTACTAGCACTTTAAATACTGTGGCACCCATCAAACTAAAAAAGACTAGAGAGAATAAAACTACACCGTGGTATAATAGTCATACCCGCGCTCTCAAAACAGCAACCCGTGCCCTGGAACGTAAATGGAAAAAAACTAATTTAGAAGTCTTTAGAATTGCATACAAAGACAGTATGTCCAGCTATAGGAGGGCTTTAAAATCTGCCAGGGCTGAGCACCTCCGCAAACTGATAGAAAATAATCAAAACAATCCTAGATTCTTATTTAACACCATCGCTAAATTAACAAATAATCGGTCATCTTTGGAACAAAACGTTCCACCGCAAATTAGTAGTGATGACTTCATGAATTTTTTCAGTGATAAAATAGAAGGCTTTAGACAGAAAATAGGAGATATTAAACTTTCTGCACCGCCTTATACTTCAGACCCAGTAAACACGCCTCTGAATCTAAATAACCTACAGTGCTTTAAAATCATACAACAGGAAGAGCTAGACAAAATTATAAATAGCTCTAAATCAGCTACGTGTATATTGGACCCAATTCCAACAAAGTTACTGAAAGAATTGCTACCTGTTATAGGAGAACCTCTTCTTAACATTATCAACTCTTCTTTATCTTTAGGCCATGTTCCAAATCCCTACAAGTTAGCTGTTATTAAACCTATTATTAAGAAACCACAACTGGAACCCAGCAACTTAGCTAATTATAGGCCTATTTCAAACCTTCCATTTATATCTAAAATACTAGAAAAAGTTGTTTCTGCTCAATTATGCTCCTTTCTGCAGACCAACAATGTTTTTGAAGTGTTTCAGTCAGGTTTCAGAGCTCATCACAGTACAGAAACTGCATTAGTGAAAATAACCAACGATTTACTCTTAGCTGCTGACCAAGGGTGCATCTCGCTATTAGTTCTACTCGATCTTAGTGCGGCATTTGACACCATTGACCATGGTATCCTTATTAATCGCTTAAAGTCTACAGGTGTCCAAGGACATGCCCTACAATGGTTTAAGTCATACTTATCTGACCGTTACCAGTTTGTAAATATAAATGGACAGCCTTCACAAATCAGCCCAGTAAAATACGGGGTGCCTCAAGGATCAGTTTTAGGCCCTTTACTGTTTACAATATACATGCTACCCCTGGGAGACATTATTAGAAGACATGGGATCAGCTTTCACTGCTATGCAGATGATACTCAATTATATATTTCAACTAAACCTGACGAGACGTCTAATCTGTCCAAGCTAACTGAGTGTATTAAAGATGTTAAAGACTGGATGACCAACAATTATCTTCTCTTAAACTCAGACAAAACAGAATTATTACTTATTGGGCCTAAATCCTGTACACAGCAGATCTCACAACTCGATCTACAATTAGAGGGATACAAAGTTAGCGTTAGTTCTACTATAAAAGATCTGGGTGTCATATTAGACAGCAATTTAACTTTTAAAAATCATATTTCCCATGTCACAAAAACTGCTTTCTTTCATCTGAGAAATATAGCTAAGTTACGAAGTATGCTATCCATCTCAGATGCAGAAAAGCTAGTCCATGCTTTTATGACTTCTAGGCTGGACTACTGTAATGCTCTGTTTGCTGGCTGCCCAGCATCCTCTATTAACAAACTTCAATTAGTACAAAATGCAGCTGCCAGAGTTCTAACCAGGTCTAGAAAATTTGATCACATCACCCCAATTTTATCCTCCTTACACTGGCTGCCTGTTAAGTTTCGTATTGAATTTAAAATATTGCTTCTTACATATAAAGCTCTAAATAATCTAGCTCCTGCTTATCTAACCAATCTTCTGTCTCGCTACAATCCAACTCGCTCTTTAAGATCTCAAAACTCAGGACTTCTGGTAGTACCTCGAATAGCAAAGTCGAGTAAAGGAGGTCGAGCCTTCTCATTTATAGCTCCTAAACTCTGGAATAGCCTTCCTGATAACGTCCGAGGCTCAGACACACTCTCCCAATTCAAAACTAGATTAAAGACCTATCTGTTCAGTAAAGCATACACTTAGTGCACCACTTAGGGGGCTTCCACACAGGTTCTGCATCTTGTTGATATACACTATGAACAGCAGCTACGCTAATTATTTTCTTTATTCTCCATTTCCACCTGGGGATACTCTTCCCGAGGCCCTCAGACTATGCAGAGTCACTGATTCGATCCAAGACCAACGACGAGATGATCCCAAGGTTTCCATATCCTGGACCTGGCCGAATCCTGAACAACTACTGCGATGGTCATGGAAGAGTGGAGAACATGAGACTGTTTCCTATGACGCTCCAGAGACAGACGAGTCTTCGCTGAGGCCAGCTTCCAGCCTCCGCCACTGAGACTGCAGCTCTGCACAAGACGTTTGGTCAGCGGAGAAATTAAAATGGTCGTGCCCAACTGAGCCTGGTTTCTCTCAAGGTTTTTTTTCTTCACTTCCGCCTTTAGTGAAGTTTTTTTTCCCTCTCCGCTGTCGCCACTGGCTTGCATGGTTCAGGATCTGTAGAGCCGCGCATCGTTGGATTTGCTCTTCAGTGTTTGGACTCTCAGTAGTGATTATTAAACCACACTGAACTGAGCTAAACTGAACTGAACTTAAACACTACAAACTTAACTACACTGTTCCTATTTACTGTGACCTTTTATGTGAAGCTGCTTTGACACAATCTACATTGTATAAGCGCTATACAAATAAAGGTGAATTGAATTGAATTGAATTTAGCATGTTACTAGCATGATTCTAGCATGAATCAGCATGTAACTAGCATGATTCTAGCATGAATTAGCATTTTACTATCATGTTTCTAGCATGAATTAGCATGATTCTAGCATGAATTAGCATGTTAATAGCATGTTTCTAGCATGAATTAGCATGTTTCTAGCATGTTTCTAGCATGAATTAGCATGTTACTAGCATGATTCTAGCATGAATTAGCATGTTACTAGCATGTTTCTAGCATGAATTAGCATGTTACTAGCATGTTTCTAGCAAGATTTAGCATGTTATTAGCATGATTCTAGCATGAATTAGCATGTTTCTAGCATGAATTAGCATGTTATTAGCATGATTCTAGCATGAATTAGCATGTTACTAGCATGTTTCTAGCATGAATTAGCATGTTACTAGCATGATTCTAGCATGAATTAGCATGTTACTAGCATGATTCTAGCATGAATTAGCATGTTATTAGCATTATTCTAGCATGAATTAGCATGTTACTAGCATGATTCTAGCATGGATTAGCATGTAACTAGCATGATTCTAGCATGAATTAGCATGTTACTAGCATGTTTCTAGCATGAATTAGCACGTTATTAGCATGATTCTAGCATGAATTAGCATGTTACTAGCATGATTCTAGCATGAATTAGCATGTTACTAGCATGTTTCTAGCATGATTCTAGCATGATTCTAGCATGAATTAGCATGTTACTACCATGTTTCTAGCATTAATTAGCATGTTACTAGCATGTCTCTAGCATGAATTAGCATGTTATTAGCATGATTCCAGCATGAATTAGCATGTTACTAGCATGATTCTAGCATGAATTAGCATGTTACTAGCATGTTTCTAGCATGAATTGGCATGTTACTAGCATGATTCTAGCATGAATTAGCATGTTACTAGCATGATTCTAGCATGAATTAGCATGTTATTAGCATGATTCTAGCATAAATTAGCATGTTACTAGCATGATTCTAGCATGAATTAGCATGTCACTAGCATGATTCTAGCATGGATTAGCATGTTACTAGCATGATTCTAACATGAATTAGCATGTTACTAGCATGTTTCTAGCATGAATTAGCATGTTACTAGCATGATTCTAGCATGTTACTAGCATGTTTCTAGCATGAATTAGCATGTTATTAGCATGATTCTAGCATGAATTAGCATGTTAATAGCATGATTCTAGCATGAATTAGCATGTTACTAGCATGATTCTAGCATGGATTAGCATGTTACTAGCATGATTCTAGCATGGATTAGCATGTTACTAGCATGTTTCTAGCATGAATTAGCATGTTATTAGCATGATTCTAGCATGTTACTAGCATGTTTCTAGCATGAATTAGCATGTTACTAGCATGTTTCTAGCATGAATTAGCATGTTGTTAGCATGATTCTAGCATGAATTAGCATGTTTCTAGCATGAATTAGCATGTAACTAGCATGATTCTAGCATGAATTAGCATGTAACTAGCATGTTACTAGCATGATTCTAGCATGAATCAGCTTGTATCTAGCATAAATTAGCATGTTGTTAGCATGATTCTAGCATGAATTAGCATGTTACTAGCATGACTAGCATGTCACTATCGTGTTGCTAGCACCTTTCTAGCAAGATTAGCATGTCAGTAGGATGTTAAAACTGTTAGCGTGTGTTAGAAAAGCTAGTCACAGTCTCTGGGACAGTTGCTAGGGTGCTGAAATTGGTTGCTAGGGAGTGGCTAGTAAGTTTAAAGGTAATCAGTGATTGGCTGCTGGCTAGACTGAGTTGAATGAGGCCAGACTCTAGTCTGTAGGACAGTCTGATGCAGAGTTATGAGCTCACAAAGGTTGATCCAATGTTAAGTAAATGGGAGTCTTTTACAATGGAAGTCTATGGGACAGTTGCTAGGGTGCTGTAAGTGGTTGCTAGGGAGTGGCTAGTAAGTTAAAAAGTCATCAGTTATTGGCTGCTGGCTAGACTGAGTTAAATGAGTCCAGTTAGAAGTCTGTAGGACAGTCTGATGCAGAGTTATGAGCTCACAAAGTTTGACCCAATGTTAAGTCAATGGGACTTTTGGGATTTTTCTGGGTCGTTTTTCGGATAACCCAAGGTCGGATCAGTTAGAAAAGATATAGCAACCCGAGTCAGACCAGTTTGAAGGTTTGACGAAAGTTTGAAGTATGTAGCTTGAAAGGCCTCGGAGGAGATACACTTAGAAATTAGTCTCAGAAGAATAAGAAGAAGAAGAAGAAGAAGAAGAATAATAATAAGTTTAAGATAGATAACAGTATGCTGGCTTTTCAAGCCACCATAATAAGTTTAAATAGGATAACAGTAGTCTGGCTTGCTACACAAGCCAGCCTAATAAAAAAAAAAATAATAATAAGTTTAAATAGGATAACAGTAGTCTGGCTTGCTACACAAGCCAGCCTAATAATAAGTTTAAGATAGATAACAATATGCTGGCTTTTCAAGCCACCATAATAATGATGACAATATTCACTGTCTAAGCATTCCTCGGTATACTACCAACAAATTACGCCCCTGTACCCAAGTAGCCTACCTAAGTTATTTACATTTCATGTAAAAAATAAGAAATCAAAAAAGACCAAAGTATTATGCTAAATATCCGTACAAACGAACATGTTTGTTGTTTAACTTTCGTTGATAAAACACAATACAGCCTATAATAATGAAGGCTAGTTAAATAGAAATAACTTTAACTGCTTGAAACAGTAAACGTTACATTTTAGAAACTTCACAAATACTAATCAATAATAATATAAATAGTAGGGAAGAACAAAAATATTAGCCTAGGCTTGTAACAACATAAGTCAGATGTTAAAAAAAAACTGCGTCTCTCCGCCTTTTGTTTTCTATTCATATTTTAAATTCTTTGCCAGAAAAACTAACATGTTGACTTTGTTCGGTTTAAACGGAGACTTATTTGAGATTACAATGTTTCCAGCAGCACTGAGACGTGTGCCTGTAGCGCATGTAGATACTTTTTCGCAACCGTGGCAAAGAGGGTATCTTGCTCCGCCGCCTGCATTTCTCGGAAACCAGCTCTACATCGCGGAGCGGCGCGTTCTCAACTACCAAATATGCTGCTCCATTTCTCATCAACGTCTACTATTTATCAGTTTCTCTTTTGTATTTGGCCATTTTTGAAAAGGCCTCTCTGCCATACCTGGCTGGACTAGCTGGGCATTTGCGTTCATGACACCGAGCTAGCTCCGCATTTCATGGGCTGGGTGACATGACCGCAGCTCTGGAGGTTCGACGTGTTTGTCCATTTAACACTTATTTTTCTAAACAAGCCCAACAAATAGCTTCATCCTAATTATTGATTCGCCTTTCTCGTTCGCCACGAATCCAAAATGTTTCCAGATTGGCGCTGAGCGAGCATAAGCAGAGCGTAAAACACTGGCTGCAGTCAGTAAACCATTTAACAGATGCCCCGTCTGCAGCCAAACTTTAAAAATGTATAAAGCATATTTTAATCGTTTAACTGATACCATTCATCGGTTACAAACGTGCCCTTTCGGTTATTGCTTAATCGGTTATTTTGAGCATCCCCAACTAAACCGCATGTGAAAGCTCTATTTTTTTTTTCTCACGGCCGCACGCCGGAGATCCGGCATGGTGCCGGAATACTTTAAGCCCTGGTAAGATCATGTTTATTACTAAGAAAACTAAATCAAAATTATATTTTAATTGAACACATCTGATCACATAAAGTACGCACAGAAAAGTCTGTTTAGTGTTGTGGAAAGGCAAAGCTGAATATCTGTGGTTAAACTGCCACCCAGCGGTCAAAAGCTGCTGGCGCACCAAGTACCGCTGTCGCCGCGGTATGAATGGCGCCATAAGGAACACATTGAAGTAGTAACATCTGTATATTGGTGGCTTTAACCATTTTAACCATAAGGAAAGTTAAAGATGTGATGCTGCATATTAGTTTTTTCACCTAAAAACAAGCATTAAATATTGTGTTCTGTGTGGCTTCTTGAAAAATAATGAATTCTAAAAGTCTGTTTAAATCTGAAAATTTAAAGACATTTTAAGGAGTGAGCATCTAAATTTTTGTTTTGTGTAAGACCATTTCAGATTTACTAAAAATGGAAAACACAAACCCTCTTTTGGCATGGAAAAGTAGCAGTTTTTGGAGATCTTGTAGCGTTTTATTAAACTTGATGTTTTATTGTAATATTAACATAGTACAAACTATTCAGCCTGTTTTCTAGTCCTTTTATTAAGAAGCCAATGAACCAACTAGGGAATGAAAATCTAACATCTTTTGTGATTATTATTATTTTTTTTTTATAACCCAGCAAGCAATAGCCGTCATTTCACCGGCTAGGTGAAGTATAGACCAGATCTAGCCCGGCTACGTGTAACCCAATTTTAGCCCGAATAACCTTAAATTTAGTTGTATGTTGTTTTTTGCTAAATAAAGCTTATGATATGTATGATACTCCATCATGTAATAAAAGTCAATAACGTTTATGAGGTTCCTGCAAGTAATAGACGTAGTTTCAGTTTCTCGGTGAAGTATAGACTCAATCTAGTCTGGCTATGTGTAACCCATCTCTAGCCAAAAAACCTTAAATTTGCTTACCTGTCTTTTTTTTGGCAAAATACCTTGTGATATGTATGATATTCCTTCAAGTAAGGAAAGTCAATCGCATATAGGGTGTTTGGGCTTTTAAAAATATATGCTATTTTCATAGTCTGAGCGTAGCCTTGAATTAGCTCGTCATCCGGCCGGCTATTTATAGCCCACTGATACCCTAAACTGATTCACTGTATTTGGCCGTGCAGCGCGTGCCTCACGCACGCATTATCAGTAAGTGTTAAGGTGTAATTTCGTGACATGTTCTATTTGTAGCCATAATTTAGCTTTGAATTTGATGGGCTTTACCCACCTCGCAAAATTGACAAAAAAAAAAAAATTAATTGCAGACTTACTGCCTTTTTATTTGTAATTAAAAATGAATATGGTTTAATATATCTTATTTATAATATATTACATATATCTTACGGTAAAACAAGCCAGATCTAATCAGTTAAGAAAAATCAATGCAGTTCCGTACTCCACACGATAGATGGCGGTATTGCATATTTAATAATCTGCTTTAATCTGCTTTAAAATCATGTTGTTTGGCAATGTTTTTTTATTATACGTGCGAGTTTTAATATAGTATTACGCTAATATCAATGGACAGGCACCATTTATTCCAAAAATCTTAGACAAACAAAAACGGTGTGAGGGAGGGTTACAGCATTTTAAACACGCAAAATGAAACACTTATTAAGCAGTAATTAAGTTATTAAGTTTGGTGATTAAGAGCATTTATTGTGTACATTGCGAGTTGCCTTGATTAAATTGGCTCATGAAGTCAAATAAAAAAGTCAGTCATGAGATGAAACTTGTGCAGTTCTGACTTTTAAATCATGTTTGCTTGTGATTTCATAACAAGAGACTTTTAAACACAAGTACCAAGTTAATTCTGTTTTTAGCGAATCAATTCAAGTTAATTTCAGATTTTTTATTGATTTATATTTTATAAATAAACTTTACTATGTTATGGAAAATGTCATTTTTTTAGTATTATGAGTAACTGTATTTTGACTTGTCACAGTAAAATCAAGTTTAAAGTAAGCTGATAGTTATTATTATTATTATTATTATAATGCTTCTCTAATATTTGTAACTTTGTTTTTCTCCACAGATATTTGAGTGTGTCCATGTAAAATGAGCAGTCTAGCAGGTATGAGTTGCTTAAACACTTTAGAGTAAAACATGTACATTATGACCACGTTTGCTGGTTTCCCTGTCCATATGCAGATTGCCCATGTACAGTAACAAGATGAATGAAGCTTTCGAGTCACATCAAACACACAGAATGAATATTAAACAATATTTATGCATTATTTTCATAGCTGCTGTTGACAGAAAGAAACATTGAATATAACACATTGATACTAAAATAGTTAAAATAAGTGAATAAATAACTGAATTTAAATGTGTAAATAAGTAATCAGCTTTAAGCTGTAAACCTGTGAATAATTATTTTTTATGTTAATAGATGTGTTTTTTTTCTAGTTTTAATACGTAACCATCAAGCGTGATTGTGTCCTGAAGACCTACCTCATTTGAAGAGTCTGTGCATCTACCTCAATGAAGACTTGTAAAAGAATATGTGGTTAGTGTGTCAGCCCACCCTCCTTTCATAGATGTATTTGTAAATCTCACAGGCACAGGACTGAGTTTGCAACACATCTCAGTATTTTCTCTCCTTTTTCTGCAGGACTGAAAGTGGCTGAATCTCAATATGCACACACAACAGTGGAGATCTTTATCGTTTGGGCTGAGGATGCTGGTCCTGGGGACAGAC
The DNA here is from genome assembly GCF_903798145.1 of Danio aesculapii. Classification (NCBI taxonomy): domain Eukaryota; kingdom Metazoa; phylum Chordata; class Actinopteri; order Cypriniformes; family Danionidae; genus Danio; species Danio aesculapii. The sequence goes on along the minus strand of NC_079459.1, from coordinate 11,344,537 downwards.
CTACAGATGTTGGTGTAGAAGTTTTGCAGAACCTGCTGAGTGTCACATATAGATTGGATGGACTTTTTGGGTTCATGTACACTTAAAGGTTTTTTTTAACCAGAAATGAAAACGTTTAATTATTCATGTCGTACAAAACATTGATTTGTCTTCAAAGTACAAATTAAGATACTTCAGGTGAAATCTGAGAGCTCTCATTCTCTATAGACAGCAATGATCCCAACTTGTTTAAAGTCCAGATAAAAACCTAAAACATCCTCAAAACAGACCACATGCTTTCAGTTGTTCAATCAGAATATTTTTAAGCTACAAGAATAATATTGAGTGCATAAAAAGCAAAAATAACAGCCTTTTAACAGAGTTTCTTTATTCTGTTAAACACAATATATTTTGAAGAAAGCTGAATACCTTTAACCATTGGTATAACATGTACTTCCCTGGTATGTTTTTTACAGGTTTTCAGCTTTCTTTAAAATATCTTCTGTGTTCAACAGGAAAAAGTCTTAGTTTTTATCTTATTTGTTTTGTCATAACTTTGACATTTTTATATATATTTATTTTGTATTGTTTAATGTTTTTAATATTGTTAATGTTGCTTTCATTAATAAAAGCTTTGTTTAATTAGTTTGTATGGATTGCATTTTTGAGAACCTGTTGATCAAAAATCTTTATATGTATATGTGTATTTTTGTTGTTCATTAAATATACAAACATAATCATTCATTAGCTGAAATTTTGATGAATTGTTTATGCTTGGGCTGTACTTAGACGTCTATTAGATTTTCACTGACAGCCCAAATTTAACCATTATTTAGCCTAGACCAAAATTCACTGGCTTTTAGACGTATATATGTAGCCGTTGAAAAGGCGTCTAAATCACGTCTAGTCTAATCTTGGGCTATGGTTAGACGTCTATTAGATTTTCACTGACAGCCCAAATTTAGCCGTGATTTAGCCTAGACCAAATTTCACCGTCTAATAGACGTATATATGTAGCCATCTAAACTTGAGCTATGCTTAGACGTCTATTAGATTTTCACTGACAGCCCAAATTTAGCCGTGATTTAGCCTAGACCAAATTTCACCGTCTAATAGACGTATATATGTAGCCGTCTAAACTTGGGCTATGCTTAGACGTCTATTAGATTTTCACTGACAGCCCAAATTTAGCCGTGATTTAGCCTAGACGTCTAGGCTATGTTTAGACGTCTAATAGACATCTTTTAGACCAAAAAATGCTTGCTGGGTTATGTTTGTTCCCAGCAAGCATTTTTTGGTCTAAAAGTCGGCTAAATTTGGGCTGTCAGTGAAAATCTAATAGACGTCTAAGCATAGCCCAAGTTTAGACGGCTACATATATACATCTATTAGATGGTGAAATTTGGTCTAGGCTAAATCACGGCTAAATTTGGGCTGTCAGTGAAAATCTAATAGACGTCTAACCATAGCCCAAGATTAGACTAGACGTGATTTAGACGCCTTTTCAACGGCTACATATATACGCCTAAAAGCCGGTGAATTTTGGTCAAGGCTAAATAATGGTTAAATTTGGGATGTCAGTGAAAATCTAATAGACGTCAGTCAGAAGTACAGTCCAAGCATAAACAAGTCATCAAAATTTCAGCTAATGAATGATTATGTTTGTACATTTAATAAATAACAAAAATACACATATACATATCAACATTTTTAATCAACAGGTTCTCAAAAATGCAATCCATTCAAACTAATTAAACAAATCTTTTATTAATGAAAGCAACATTAACAATATTAAAAACATTGAACAGTACAAAATAAATATATATAAAAATGTCAAAGTTATGACAAAACAAATAAGATATAAAGTATTTTTTTTTCCTGTTTAACACAGAAGATATTTTAAAGAAAGCTGAAAACCTGTAAAAAACATACCATGGAAGTACAGGTTACACACCAATGGTTACAGGTATTCAGCTTTCTTCAAAATATCTTGTTCAACAGAATAAAGAAACTCAAAGACTGTTGTTTTTGCTTTATATGCACTCAAAATTATTCTTGTAGCTTAAAATTATTCTGATTAAACAACTGAAAGCATGTGGTCTGTTTTGAGGATGTTTTAGGTTTTTATCTGGACTTTAAACAAGTTAGGACCATTGCGGTCTATAGAGAATGAGAGCTCTCAGATTTCACCTGAAGTGTCTTAATTTGTACTTTGAAGACAAATCAATGTTTGGTACGACACGGATAATTAAACGTTTTCATTTCTGGTAAAAAAAAAACTTTAAGTGTACATGAACCCAAAAAGTCCATCCAATCTATATGTGACACTCAGCAGGTTCTGCAAAACTTCTATACCCACATCTGTAGGTCTGTCCCCAGGACCAGCATCCTCAGCCCAAACGATAAAGATCTCCACTGTTGTGTGTGCATTAAGATTCAGCCACTTTCAGTCCTGCAGAAAAAGGAGAGAAAATACTGAGATGTGTTGCAAACTCAGTCTTGTGACTGTGAGTTTTACAAATACATTTATGAAAGGAGGGTGGGTTGACACACTTACCACATATTCCTTTAAAAGTCTTCATTGAGGTAGATGCACAGACTCTTCAAATGAGGTAGGTCTTCAGGACACAATTACGCTTGATGGTTACGTATTAAAACTAGAAGAAAAAAAAAAACATCTATTAACATAAAAAATAATTATCCACAGGTTTACAGCTTAAAGCTGATTACTTATTTACACATTTAAATTCAATTATTTATTCACTTGTTTTAACTATTTTAATATCAGTGTGTTATATTCAATGTTTCTTAAAGTCAACAGCAGTTATATGGATAATGCATAAATATAGTTTAGTATTCATTCTGTGTGTTTGATGTGATTCGAATGCTTCATCCAGCTTGTGAATGCACATGGGCAATGATAGTGTAAATGTTTTAGTCTAAAGTGTTTAAGCAACTCATACCTGCTAGACTGCTCATTTTACACAGCCACACTCAAATATCTGTGGAGGAAAAACAAACAATTACAAATATTAGAGAAGCATTATTATAATAATAATAATAATAATAATAATAATAATAATAATAATAATAATAATAATAATAACTTCATAGTAATCAGCTTACTTTATACTAGATTTTACTGTGACAAGTCAAAATACAGTTACTCATATTACTAAAAAATGACATTTTCCATAACATAATAAAGTTTATTTATAAAATATAAATCAATAAAAAATCAGAAATTAACTTGAACTGAGTTTCTAAAAACAGAATTAACTTGGTACTTTCCCACCCAGCAAAAAGTCGTCGAAAAGACGTTGAAAAGACGACATTGTCAGACGTCCAAACAACGTGGAAAACAGGTGGGAAAGTGAAAGACGAAACAACGTCTTTTTTACGTCGTCGAAAAGACGTAATTGTAAGACGTCCAAACAACGTGGAAAACAGGTGGAAAAGTGAAAGGTGAAAAGACGTCTTTTTCATGTCATCGAAAAGACGTTATTTTCAGACGTCCAAACAACGTGGAAAACAGGTGGAAAAATGAAAGGTGAAAAGACGTCTTTTTCATGCCGTCGAAAAGACGACATTGTCAGACGTCCAAACAACGTGGAAAACAGGTGGAAAAGTGAAAGGTGAAAAGACGTCTTTTTCATGTCGTCGAAAATACGTCAATTTTAAGTCGAAATTTGGTTCTGAGAAAGACCTTTATAAACGTTTTAGAACATTTTTACATAATTCATAAATTAAACATTTTGTTAAAAAATATAGTTTATTAGGCTAATATTTGCTCTCAAAATAGTACAGCAGACAAAAGTAATGACAAAACATGCATTGGTCAAATTAACATTAACACAACAACAACAACAAAAAAGCATCAAATTAGTGTTTTCAGCTCTGCGTCTGCCACTGCCAGACCGTACAGGTGGTCTCTCACGGCCCTGTAAATGATGTGGCTGTTGTGTCGCACATTTTGGCTGCAACGGCAATAACAAAGAAAAATTCTGTTTTAGTTGATATAGTGCGCATCCTTATGGTCACATCTGTTTTCTGATGTGGTATTTTAAGAAAGTCTTGTTTTTAAATTAACGTGACATTCCAATAATAAATTCTATTTTGACTGCATGATACACACGTTTTTGTATAAGGACACATTAAAGTTGATTTAACCATACTTTTTAATGTATTATTTATTTTTAAGAAGTGGACAGAGATGGCGAAAGTACACACATCTTACTCAAGATGAAGTGATACTGATGCTTAAAACGACTCTGGTAAAAGTTGAAGTAGTCTACTGACTGCACTTTTGTAGTCAAAGTAAATAGTATGGCCTCAAACATGTAATAAAAAGTTTCTATTACTACCTGTTTTTCACGCTGGTAACTAGACTCACATCATACAGTACATGGATACGTTTATACAAAGTAACATGCATTTCTAATTTTGATGTTACATAGTTGCCAATTGTCAGCTGGATAGCCAAGCATCACTCAACAACATGGTCAAAAAGTCACTCCGTACCATCAGCTTGACACAAGCTTAGCATTCAACAGTTTTGCTGCTTTTCGATCAAGAACACCTGCCATTCGTGTTAATACGCTCTAAAAATAGTAGTACATTTTAAATGTAAATTATAATAGTTTAAATGTATACATTTATTCTATAAAAACATTTTGCATGATCTTTTTTTCACGTGCAATTGCCTGATCATATGCATTATAATTTTATCTATAAATGACCTGCAATCCGATCAATAAAACATCTTATTAACTGGTGTAAACAGTCAATCAGCCGACTCTCTGTTGTAATCATCTAATTAGCCATTTTGCCCTTATAAAAATGGGTGTGAGAAAAAAACTGGGTGGAAGGAAAATATATTTTTAAGTTTTTTGCGTTACCTCAGCAAAGTTCCCTCGCAAAGATGTTTTCCACAAACACTGTGTCACACCCCGAGAGAAGGATCCAAACGCAAATGCGGTTAACACAAGGATTTATTTATTTATTGTTCAAAACAATGACGAGCCAAAGCTCGTGACTCAACTGAAATGAAAGGTGAAGAGATTGCTCAGCGAGGGCGAATGGGAAGTAGGCAACCAGTGTCCAAATCGGCGGGCATGAGAGAGGTCAGGCAGGCGGGCATCGATCGGGAGGCAGGAGGAACAACGGAGGACAGTCAAACTCGGCGTCAGGCAGGCGAAGTCGAAGGTAGGTGGCTGGTCGGGGCGAATCCAAAAATAAACAGAAAAAACACAGGCAACCGAGCAAAAACTGGGCAGAAGAGAAAAACAGAATAAGGGCATAAAGTAATGACTGATAACGACAGGAATCAAGACAAGATAGCAGCGAGATAGCCTGAATCATGACAGGACACACTAGCGACTAGAAAGTGGAAAAGGGGGAGCTTAAATAGTCAAGGAAATCAGAGGAGACCAGTGACAGGTGCAGCAAGCTGTGTGCGCACTGATCAGTAATAATGATCAGCTGAGTGCACACTGCAAGAATGAAAAGCAGGGAGAGAGAGAAAAAGGAGAAAGATCAAGCCAGCATCCTGACAGTACCCCTCTCCCCAGGCACGCCACTTGGCGTGCCCGAGGTAGAGAGAGACTGGCGATGATGGAACTCCTCAATCAGCAAGGGGTCCAGGATGTCCCGGGCCGGGACCCAACTCCTCTCCTCAGGACCATACCCCTCCCAATCAACTAGATACTGAAATCCCCGTCCACGGCGTCTGGCCTGAAGGATCCTTTTAACCCTGAAGGCAGGGATATTGTCAATAACAAGAGGAGGGGGAGGGGCAGACACATGAGGGGAATGGGGGGAACATAAAACAGGTTTGATTTTGGAAACATGGAAGACAGGGTGTACACGACAGAGGTGTAAGGGGAGCCGAAGGCGGACAGTCACCGGGCTCATGATCTTAATAATGGAGTAAGGCCCAATAAATTTAGGTGCCAATTTCCCTGCCGAAACCTTAAGAGGTAAATCTTTAGTGGATAACCACACCCGTTGCCCACAGACATACCTGGGAGACTGCCTACGGTGACGGTCCGCTGCAGCCTTAGTACGTCCCCTGGCCCGAAGCAATGCTTCCCTGGCCCTAGCCCAGGTGCGTCGGCAATGGTCAATGTATGCTTGGACCGAGGGGACAGCTGCTTCGGAACCCTGGGAAGGAAACAATGGGGGTTGATATCCCAGACAACACATGAACGGGGAAAGACCAGTCGAGGAAACCGGCAATGAGTTATGGGCATATTCTGCCCATGTGAGCTGTTGACTCCAGGATGAGGGGTTGTGGGATGCAAGACAGCGGAGCATTCGGCCGAGATCCTGATTGGCACGCTCGGTCTGGCCATTGGTCTGTGGATGGAAGCCTGATGACAGACTGGTGGAGGATCCAATCTGCCGACAGAACTCCCTCCAAAAATGAGAAACAAACTGGGGACCCCTGTCAGAGACCACATCCTCCGGAAGACCATGAATCCGAAAGACGTGGTCCACGACCTCCCGGGCAGTCTCTCTGGCAGAAGGAAGTTTAGGAAGGGGAATGAAGTGGACCGCCTTGGAAAAGCGATCCACCACAGTGAGAACCACTGTATTGCCATTAGATGGAGGGAGGCCTACCACAAAATCCATGGCAATATGTGACCAGGGGCGGGACGGAATAGGGAGGGGTTGTAACAGACCAATGGGTGGAGAATTGGAGGACTTGTTTTGAGCACAGACCGAGCATGCCCCCACGAATCGACGAATATCCTCAGTCATGGCGGGCCACCAAAACCGCTGGCGGATGGCAGCCAGCGACCTCCTCACCCCTGGGTGGCAGGAGATTTTAGAACAGTGGCCCCACCGGAGAACGGCAGTGCGAACAGCTTCAGGAACAAAGAGCAGACCCGCCGGGCACCCACCGGACACCTCAACCCCCGCCTGGGCTCGTTTGACACGCTCCTCAATTCCCCAGGAGATCGTCCCCACCACACATCTGGAAGGTATGATGGTATCGGGGGGGGAAGGATCTGCCGGACAACCAAAACAGCGAGACAAGGCATCAGGTTTGGTGTTTTTGGAGCCCGGTCTATACGACAAGGTGAAGTTGAAGCGCCCAAAATAAAGAGCCCAGCGGGCCTGCCTGGCATTCAGACGTTTGGCCGCCTGTATGTACTCCAGGTTCCTGTGATCAGTCCACACAATAAAGGGTACTGCCGCCCCCTCCAACCAGTGGCGCCACTCCCCCAAAGCCAACCGGACCGCCAACAGCTCCCGATTGCCGACATCATAGTTTCGTTCTGTGGGAGACAAACAGTGTGAAAAATATGCACAAGGATGTAATTTGTTGTCCTGAGAAGAAGTTTGAGAGAGGACTGCTCCGACACCTACCTCTGAGGCATCGACCTCCACAACAAATTGTCGGGCAGGGTCAGGGGTAATAAGGATCGGTGCAGAGGTGAACAGAGATTTTAAATGATCAAAAGCCATTTGAGCAGCCTTCGACCAACCAAACCTGACCCTGGTGGAGGTTAGTGCAGTCAGGGGAGCCGCCACCCGCCCAAAATTCCTGATAAATCGCCGGTAAAAATTGGCGAAGCCCAGGAACCGCTGTAACGCCTTACGGGAGTCAGGTGCCGGCCAGTCAGAGACAGCCCTAACCTTCGCAGGGTCCATGCGAAGTCCCTCAACTGAAATTATGTGTCCCAAGAAGGAAACTGACTGGACATGAAATTTGCACTTCTCCGCCTTTACATACAACTGATTCTCCAGCAGCCGTTGTAGCACTCGCCGGACGTGTTGGACATGTTCCTGCATGGTGGAAGAAAAAATAAGAATATCATCCAAATAAACAAAAACGAATTGATTAATCATGTCTCGGAGTACATCGTTGACGAGTGCCTGAAAGACTGCTGGAGCGTTGGTGAGTCCAAATGGCAGAACAAGATATTCGAAATGCCCAGTGGGCGTGTTGAATGCAGTCTTCCATTCGTCGCCCTCCCTCATACGGACGAGATGGTATGCATTGCGAAGGTCCAACTTTGTGAAGAATTTTGCCCCCTGCAAGAGATCGAAGGCCGAAAACATAAGCGGTAGGGGGTACCGGTTTTTAATGGTTATGTCATTCAAACCTCGATAGTCTATGCAGGGGCGCAGAGAGCCATCCTTTTTCTTCACAAAGAAGAACCCCGCTCCCGCAGGGGAGGAGGAGCGACGAATGATACCAGCTGCCAGGGACTCCGTTAAATATTTATCCATGGCTGCTCGTTCCGGAGCAGACAAGGAGAAAAGACGACCCCGAGGCGGGGAAGTGCCTGGGAGGAGGTCAATGGCACAATCGTATGGTCTATGAGGAGGAAGAGATACAGCATGGGACCTACTGAAAACCACCCGCAGATCATGGTAAGTGTCCGGAACACAGGATAAATCAGTCTCCTCTTCCTGTAAAGACAGACAAAGAGAAACAGGAGAAGGAGCAGACAACAGACAATGTGCATGGCAATACAGGCTCCATGATGACACAGAATTATCTGCCCAGTTAATGCAGGGACCATGACGGGATAACCAGGGATGACCGAAAACTATGGGAGTGGTGGGTGATTTATAGACTAAAAAACTAAGCTCCTCTCTGTGGTTGCCAGAAGTGACCACACTCACCCAGTTGGTAACGGAGGTGATGGTGGCGATGGGTCGGCCATCAAGAGCGAGGGCAGTAATAGGGGATTTGAGGGCTAAGATGTTGATTCCTCTGGAACGAGCCCAGTTCTCATCAATAAAGTTCCCCTCTGCCCCAGAATCTATCAAGGCCGCACCTTTAAAAGAAACATTGTTAACAAAGACAGACACAGTCAATTGAGTACGTGAACCCTGAGCTGGGGAGGTGGAGGTACCGCTCGCCAGGACTCCCCCGGCTACCGACGAGCGCTGGCTTTTAACGGACAGGAAGCTGCTTGATGGCCTTGCCCACCACAGTAAAGGCAGAGACCTGCCCCCAGGCGTCGCTGTCTCTCCTTGGCGGTCAGGCGGTAGCGACCCAAGACCATGGGCTCAGCTTCATCTACCGTCTCCATGGCCCCAGGAAGAGAAATGGGAACCGGGTTTTCAAACCTAGGCGAGACTGACAGGCCCCGCGCACGGCGCCGTAACTCCATCCTGGCGTCCAGTCGAATGGCCAAGCTGATAAGTTCATCCAAGCACTCCGGTGGCTCACGAGCATAAATCTCATCCTTCACCTCCTCCATGAGACCCTCCAGAAAACGAGCAGTAAGGGCCTCATTATTCCAGTTACATGTGGCAGCCAGGGTCCTGAATTCAACAGCGTAATCTGCCACAGAACGCTTTCCTTGTTTGAGGGATGCCAGCAGCCGAGAAGCCTCCTTACCAAAAACAGATTGATCAAAAACCTTAATCATCTCTTCCTTAAATGCAGAGAAATCAGAACAGCACCAGGTTTGGGATTCCCATACTGCCACACCCCAGTCACGTGCCCGACCAGTCAGAAGGGAGATGACAAATGCCACCTTTGCACTGTCAGAGGAGTACGTCCTGGGCTGAAGTGAAAACACCACCTCACACTGGATAAGGAAAGAACGACACTGGGTGGACTCACCAGCATAGATGGGCGGATTATTGATTCGCGGCTCCGCAGTGGGCGGGGCCATTGCGGACGCGGGTCGGTCAGCTTCGAGAGCCGCATGACTGAGATGGTGAAGTCGCTCCGTAAGCTCTGCTACCTGAGCATTTAAATTCTCCACTGACTGTCGGGTGTTGAATAACTCCTCCTCATGGCGACCCAACATGGCTCCTTGAAGCTCCATTGCAGAGCGCATCGTGACATCTGCTGGATCCATAATGGCTAGTGTGTAATGTCACACCCCGAGAGAAGGATCCAAACGCAAATGCGGTTAACACAAGGATTTATTTATTTATTGTTCAAAACAATGACGAGCCAAAGCTCGTGACTCAACTGAAATGAAAGGTGAAGAGATTGCTCAGCGAGGGCGAATGGGAAGTAGGCAACCAGTGTCCAAATCGGCGGGCATGAGAGAGGTCAGGCAGGCGGGCATCGATCGGGAGGCAGGAGGAACAACGGAGGACAGTCAAACTCGGCGTCAGGCAGGCGAAGTCGAAGGTAGGTGGCTGGTCGGGGCGAATCCAAAAATAAACAGAAAAAACACAGGCAACCGAGCAAAAACTGGGCAGAAGAGAAAAACAGAATAAGGGCATAAAGTAATGACTGATAACGACAGGAATCAAGACAAGATAGCAGCGAGATAGCCTGAATCATGACAGGACACACTAGCGACTAGAAAGTGGAAAAGGGGGAGCTTAAATAGTCAAGGAAATCAGAGGAGACCAGTGACAGGTGCAGCAAGCTGTGTGCGCACTGATCAGTAATAATGATCAGCTGAGTGCACACTGCAAGAATGAAAAGCAGGGAGAGAGAGAAAAAGGAGAAAGATCAAGCCAGCGTCCTGACACACTGCATGTTCACTTAATGTTTTCACACGCACAGGACACTCTTGTAAGCCTATCTATTATTGATTTTTTTAACATTAAACGCATAATAATTAAGTGCAAAAAGAACAGCCGAACTTCGGAAAAATTGATCACTGCGGGTGCCGCGGTGGTTGCTTTGTTTCTCTGCTGTTGGCTTGTCAGTGGCGCGGCATTGATCACTTTTGTTTGAATAAAAAATAAGATAGCCTAATTTAGTAATTTAATGTAATGTATAGTTATTAATCAGTGTAATTTATAAATCTATAAATTATTTAGTGCTTTTTCGATTTAGGCATATAGCCCGAGTATCAGGCCCGGCGCTACGGGGGGCAAAGGGGGGCCTCGGAAAGAATTTGTTTGTTTACTGTTTGTTTACTCAAAACTGAAAATTCTTTTTATCAATAATTACTAACACTCTACTCATTCAAACCTTCAGAACACACATTTAGATATTTTATAATATGAAATAGAATTAAATAGAATATGAAATAATTATTATAATTATGAAAATTGTGAGATTAAAGCTAGGCCTATAGTGCAGAGATCTAGGGTGCGTTTCCCAAAACCATCGTTAGCCAACTAAGGTCGCAAGATTTTTAATTTCCTAATATATAATAAATATTACATTTCATTTTATAATAAATCGCCTAGTATTTATTTATTCATATGATTTATATATGATATTAGAATAGGTGTTAGCTTTTGTAAGTGATTTGTTTTAGAATAGGATATGTCATTCTCAATAATATTTGTAAAGAAAACGCAGTCTCTATATGTGCCATTTACATATATTTCAGTAAATATAGAAAACGAGTGCATGTTTTAACCAAAAATAATATAGGATTTTATTTAAATGCTTGTTTGTGTAAAACAATATAATTTGCACAAAGAAATGATGGGGTTCTTCTGTAAAGAAGTAGTTCCTCTGCCCCGTTTAGAGTGTCATTATGGACTCTCTGACACTCTGATGCGCATGCTCGAGTGACGTCACTGTCACTGGACGGTAGCTTCGCTGCGTTTGTTTGGAGTTTAGATTCACAATTTACATTTTTATCATAAAATACCTCCTCATTCACTAAATATTTATCTCTCCTACTTGGGGTGAACAATCCCTTAACACACTCATACAAACAAATCTACTTTTAAACGTTCTGTCTCTCGAGCATCCGCTTGGCGTTTGTAGCTTTAGCCTGCTAGCACCGCTGGTCAGCTAAAGCTACCAACCTCTTTCACTCACTTATTTTCTCACTTTCTGGCTTTGCTCTTCACCTTGTACAATGTCGCTTGCGTGTCTGTCCTTGAGTGCAGGAGAGGCATCGATGGAGGCGCTGGAGCTGGAGCTGGAAGCGGTGGAGTCCCAGATTCGCTCGCTGGAGACGAAGCGAGAGGGCATCAGGGCTAAGCTCTTAACCCGTACTCGCTCGTCTGAGGTAAGTGTTCGATACAACGACAATCTCCCTGTTTCCTCAACCCCGTGTGCTTCTCTGTCCAGGCCCAGCGCACAGAGGACGCGGTTCACCCAGGCGTCGTTCACGCCGACTCCCGGCTACCACGGCCCCTGGGTGCTGCCGCGTAAGGTGCTTACCAGGTCCCGGGGCAGAACGTCTCCTCCTCCGGTGTTCGAGATCCCCACGGAGAACCGCTTCGCCCCTCTCCGCGAGACAGGTCGCGATGTTGCCATCATTGGCGACTCAATCGTGCGCCACGTCCGCTCCACTTCCTTCAAAGGTAACAAAGTACGCACTTTCTGCTTCCCTGGTGCCCGAGTTAAGCATCCGCTTGGCGTTTGTAGCTTTAGCCTGCTAGCACCGCTGGTCAGCTAAAGCTACCAACCTCTTTCACTCACTTATTTTCTCACTTTCTGGCTTTGCTCTTCACCTTGTACAATGTCGCTTGCGTGTCTGTCCTTGAGTGCAGGAGAGGCATCGATGGAGGCGCTGGAGCTGGAGCTGGAAGCGGTGGAGTCCCAGATTCGCTCGCTGGAGACGAAGCGAGAGGGCATCAGGGCTAAGCTCTTAACCTGTACTCGCTCGTCTGAGGTAAGTGTTCGATACAACGACAATCTCCCTGTTTCCTCAACCCCGTGTGCTTCTCTGTCCAGGCCCAGCGCACCGAGGACGCGGTTCACCCAGGCGTCGTTCACGCCGACTCCAGGCTACCACGGCCCCTGGGTGCAGCCGCGTAAGGTGCTTACCAGGTCCCGGGGCAGAACGTCTCCTCCTCCGGTGTTCGAGATCCCCACGGAGAACCGCTTCGCCCCTCTCTGCGAGACGGGTCGCGATGTTGCCATCATTGGCGACTCAATCATGCGCCACGTCTGCTCCACTTCCTCCAAAGGTAACAAAGTACGCACTTTCTGCTTCCCTGGTGCCCGAGTTAAGAATATTTCTGCACAGATACCTACTATCCTGAGCGCTGCCGAGAGCCTCGGTGCCGTCGTCCTCCACGTGGGGACGAATGACACCGGGCTCCGGCAGACGGAGATCCTGAAGAAGGACTTCAGGAGCCTGATCGAGACGGTTCGACGCACCTTGCCCGCCACGCAGATCATCGTTTCTGGACCGCTTCCTACCTACCGCCGAGGAAATGAAAGGTTCAGTAGACTTTTTGCTCTGATTGAATGGCTATTAACATGGTGTGAAGAACAAAAATTGCTCTTTGCCAATAACTGGAATCTTTTCTGGAAGCGTCCTAGGCTTTTCCGCGCTGACGGGCTGCACCTTAGTCGAGCTGGAGCTGAACTCCTGTCGGACAACATCTCCAGAATACTTCACTCTATCTGACTAGTAAGTAAAAACTCACAAAATTCACAATTTAGCCATACAGAGTCCTATTCGTCCCACATAAATAACAGTAATGCATACCTAGCTAACCCCATAGAGACTGTGTCTGTTCCTCGTATTATTAGATCAAGAAACAAACGTACTGTGTGCTCCAGAAATAATCTATTAAGAATTAAACCAGAAAAAACACTAAAAAGTGAAAATACAAATTTCATGAAGTTTGGTCTCCTAAACATCAGGTCACTAGCACCTAAAGCACTTATCATAAATGAAATAATAACAGATAACAATCTTAATGCACTCTGTTTCACTGAAACCTGGCTGAAACAAAATGACTATATTAGTTTAAATGAGGCAACTCCTCCAGGATTCTTATATAAGCATGAGGCTCGTCAAACTGGTCGTGGTGGTGGAGTCGCGTCAATCTTTAGTGATATTCTTAATGTTAATCAGAGAAATGGACTTACGTTTAGCTCCTTTGAAGTATTAGCGCTTAATGTTGTCCTTCCAAACACTATGCAAAAACCTATGTTATCTCTCACTCTAATCACCATATATAGACCCCCAGGACACTATGTCAATTTTCTAAAAGAGTTTTCTGATTTTATCTCTGACTTACTAGTTAAAACTGATAAAATACTAATTGTAGGAGACTTTAACATCCACATAGATGACGCTAACGACACATTAGGGCTCGCGTTTATGGACTTGCTGGTCTCACTAGGAATAAAGCAAAATGTTATTGGTCCAACCCATCGCCTAAAGCATACACTAGATCTAATTCTGTCTTATGGAATTGAGGTCATTGATGTAGACATTATACCACAAAGTGATGATATTACAGACCACTACCTCTTACTATATAAGCTGTGTTTACCAGTTCCGCTCCAATATATCGCCCTAGTAGAACTATTGTTCCATCCACTAAAGATGAATTTATAAATAACTTACCTGATCTTTCTCTACTTCGAAATGCACCCGCAAACGCAAATGACCTTGATGTAGTAACCAGCAGTATGGATGCCATCTTTACTAGCACTCTAAATACTGTGGCACCCATAAAACTAAAAAAGGCTAGAGAGAATAAAACTACACAATGGTATAATAGTCATACCCGCGCTCTCAAAACAGCAACCCGTGCCCTGGAACGTAAATGGAAAAAAACTAATTTAGAAGTCTTTAGAATTGCATACAAAGACATTATGTCCAGCTATAGGAGGGCTTTAAAATCTGCCAGGGCTGAGCACCTCCGCAAACTGATAGAAAATAATCATAACAATCCTAGATTCTTATTTAACACCATCGCTAAATTAACAAATAATCGGTCATCTTTGGAACAAAATGTTCCACTGCAAATTAGTAGTGATGACTTCATGAATTTTTTCAGTGATAAAATAGAAGGCTTTAGACAGAAAATAGGAGATATTAAACTTTCTGCACCGCCTTATACTTCAGATCCAGTAAACACGCCTCTGAATCTAAATAACCTACAGTACTTTAAAATCATAGAACAGGAAGAGCTAGACAAAATTATAAATAGCTCTAAATCAGCTACGTGTATATTGGACCCAATTCCAACAAAGCTACTGAAAAAATTGCTACCTGTTATAGGAGAACCTCTTCTTAACATTATCAACTCTTCTTTATCTTTAGGCCATGTTCCAAATCCTTACAAGTTAGCTGTTATTAAACCTATTATTAAGAAACCACAACTGGACCCCAGCAACTTAGCTAATTATAGGCCAATTTCAAATCTTCCATTTACATCTAAAATACTAGAAAAAGTTGTTTCTGCTCAATTATGCTCCTTTCTGCAGACCAACAATGTTTTTGAAGTGTTTCAGTCAGGTTTCAGAGCTCATCACAGTACAGAAACTGCATTAGTGAAAATAACCAACGATTTACTCTTAGCTGCTGACCAAGGGTGCATCTCGCTATTAGTTCTACTCGATCTTAGTGCGGCATTTGACACCATTGACCATGGTATCCTTATTAATCGCTTAAAGTCTACAGGTGTCCAGGGACAGGCCCTACAATAGTTTAAGTCATACTTATCTGACCGTTACCAGTTTGTGAATATTAATGGACAGCCTTCACAAATCAGCCCAGTAAAATACGGGGTGCCTCACGGATCAGTTTTAGGCCCTTTGCTGTTTACAATATACATGCTACCCCTGGGAGACATTATTAGAAGACATGGGATCAGCTTTCACTGCTATGCAGATGATACTCAATTATATATTTCAACTAAACCTGACGAGACGTCTAATCTGTCCAAGCTAACTGAGTGTATTAAAGATGTTAAAGACTGGATGACCAACAATTATCTTCTCTTAAACTCAGACAAAACAGAATTATTACTTATTGGGCCAAAATCCTGTACACAGCAGATCTCACAACTCGACCTACAATTAGAGGGACACAAAGTTAGCGTTAGCTCTACTATAAAAGATCTGGGTGTCATATTAGACAGCAATTTAACTTTTAAAAATCATATATCCCATGTCACAAAAACTGCTTTCTTTCATCTGAGAAATATCGCTAAGTTACGAAGTATTCTATCCATCTCAGATGCAGAAAAGCTAGTCCATGCTTTTATGACTTCTAGGCTGGACTACTGTAATGCACTGTTTGCTGGCTGCCCAGCATCCTCTATTAACAAACTTCAATTAGTACAAAATGCAGCTGCCAGAGTTCTTACCAGGTCTAGAAAATTTGATCACATCACCCCAATTTTATCCTCCTTACACTGGCTGCCTGTTAAGTTTCGTATTGAATTTAAAATACTGCTTCTTACATATAAAGCTTTAAATAATATAGCTCCTGTTTATCTAACCAATCTTCTGTCTCGCTACAATCCAACTCGCTCTTTAAGGTCTCAAAACTTAGGGCTTCTGGTAGTACCTAGAATAGCAAAGTCGAGTAAAGGAGGTCGAGACTTCTCATTTATAGCTCCTAAACTCTGGAATAGCCTTCCTGATAACGCCCGAGGCTCAGACACACTCTCCCAATTCAAAACTAGATTAAAGACCTATCTGTTCAGTAAAGCATACACTTAGTGCACCACTTAGGGGGCTTCCACACAGGTTATGCATCTTGTTGATATACACTGTGAACATCAGCTACGCTAATTATTTTCTTTATTCTCCATTTCCACCTGGGGATACTCATCCCGAGGCCCTCAGACTATGCAGAGTCACTGATTCGATCCAAGACCAACGACGAGATGATCCCAAGGTTTCCATATCCTGGACCTGGCTGAATCCTGAGCAGCTACTGTGATGGTCATGGAAGAGTGGAGAACATGAGACTGATTCCTGTGACGCTCCAGAGACAGACGAGTCTTCGCTGAGGCCAGCTTCCAGCCTTCGCCACTAAGACTGCAGCTCTGCACAAGACGTTTGGCCAGCGGAGAAATTAAAATGATCGTGCCCAACTGAGCCTGGTTTCTCTCAAGGTTTTTTTTCTTCACTTCCGCCATTAGTGAAGTTTTTTTTCCCTCTCCTCTGTCGCCACTGGCTTGCATGGTTCGGGATCTGTAGAGCTGCGCATCGTTGGATTTGCCCTTCAATATTTGGACTCTCAGTAGTGATTATTAAACCACACTGAACTGAGCTCAACTGAACTGAACTTAAACACTACAAACTGAACTACACTGTTCCTATTTACTGCGACCTTTTATGTGAAGCTGCTTTGACACAATCTACATTGTATAAGCGCTATACAAATAAAGGTGAATTGAATTGAATTGAATATGGGCGTTTTACGTTATAACTAACATGGTTCAAGCGATGGATCTGCGACAGAGAAACTATGCGTTTTGGGCAGAGCCGGATTAACGGAAGGGCTAGGTGGGGCTGACGCCCCAGGGCCCACGGAAGAAGGAGGCCCTTAATTGGCTGAAGAATTAATTTGTTCTAAGACGAGGGAAATGCCTCTTTGCGTTCTGCTTTCCCTCGTCGATAATGTGAAGTATTCCTTTCGATTCGTTGCTGTTCAAAAACAGTGACGCCGGTGCTAAACTGGGGCTCAGAATGACTGTAGCCCAATCAGAATATTGAATAGCCCTGTTTTAGTCACCCATAAGGGTGATCAGATGTCCCAATTTCCCCAGGACAGTCACTTATTTAGGCACTACCGCGAGAACCGTCCAGTCAAAGGTAGACTAACCAAGCTCGTTGTAGACCAAAAAATAAAATTTAAACAGTCTTCATCATTGATACACTTGTATGTAGTAATAGAAGCTGCGGTAGGCGGACTCATACTGAACGGACTCATAACTAAAGCGCTTTCTCGGCCGCGCGGCAGTTACAGCTGGACTCAAACCGGCGCGCGCCCGCACAATCCTTCCATCACACAATATAACCGAGACAGTGTACAAAATGAAATAGCCTACACAAGCCGTTATCAAAATATCCATCACTGCGGAGTATCTATCTCAAGTAATTACACTCGGTTATGCTGTACAGTAGGTCTAACTCAGGGGTGTCCAAACTACGGCCCGCGGGCCATCTGCGGCCCGCAATCAGTTTTGTGGCGGCCCGCGAGGCTTTTTATAAATATCAATAGAATCTGGCCCACTATACAAAAATGAACGTAATTCAATAAATAACTACCGGACGTCGCTTTCACATGCCTTCAATTAGGCAGCAGTTCCTGTTATGAAGTAAAACGAACCGAACAAACTGAAGGAAACATGATTCAGGGCTCGACAGACTGCCCGATGTCCTGGGGCCAGCGTGCGAGACACTCAGGTCAGTGTACAGAATGTTACTGGCCGATCGGGCCAGTGCTGCCTTGTCACAAAAGTTTGGCTGCGACTGTCTGTCAATTGCGTGCAAATACAATCTTAGGGTGCTTTCACACATAGACGTTTGTTTCGGAATCTGTCTCATTTCCCCCGTTAGCGCAGTTCGTTTGGCATTTGTGAATTCAGCAATCACGCTCGCATCCGCGCCAAATCAATCGGTCCGAGATTGCCTGAATGAGATGGTCTCTGCTCGATTAAGACAAAACAAAACATTCCAACAAAATAACGACCCAGGCTATATCTACAGTGTTTTATGATTGTGTAATAGCCATATATACGGCTATACGAAGAGAGAATGATAAGGCGAGATGTCATTCCTACCGGTAAATGTGTGCTTCATGTCTAATGCGAAAGTAAAAGCATGCTGTAATATTACCGAGAGCTGTTTTTCTGTTAGGAAAATTGACCGAAGTTACCATCGGATAATTTTTCCATATTTTAATCTTATATTATGTTGTATTAGGCCAGTTGTTTTGTTGATTTCTGCACTGCCAGCTTGAAAGAAAGATCAACATTGATCTGCTTCATGATCTGATGCAGTCTCGGTTCATATGCTGTCTCTCTATAATTTAAGTCTATAATGCAGAATTCTAGCCAACTTTTCTTTGATAGATTGATTAATTCAGTAAATTATTAATTTCATCATAAATACAGCAAAATTGTGAAATGTTGCACTATAAAATAACTATTCAAAAGTAGCTTATCATTGAATTTAATCATTTTTAAAGATGAGTTTTCAGCTTCATTACTTCAGTCTTTAGAGTCACATGATCCTTCAGAGATCATTAATATTAATTATTATTGTTGTTGTTATTATTATTAATATTATTGTTATAAAAGCAATAATGTCTGGAATAATAATTTTATTTGAAACCACATACAATAAGAAAGCAGTTATTTAAAATTTTAATAATTAATATTTAACAATTTAACATTTTTCTACATTTAATAAATGTAGCCTTTATGAACTGAATAATTTTCCGTAAAAAAAAACATGAAAAAATTAATAAAACTGACCCCAAACTCTTGACCGGTACCGTGTGTATATATATATATATATATATATATATATATATATATATATATATATATATATATATATATATATATATATATATATATATATATATATATATATACATGTCTGTGTGATGTATGTAAAATTTGGCTCGGGACAATGTTTTTTTTTTTACATTTGGCCCTCGGCCCAAAAAGTTTGGACAACCCTGGTCTAACTGAACCAATTAGAAAGCAAACCTTTTTATGAATGTTTACTTTTCCCCTTTTATGAAAACGACAGTATATGGAGCAATTAAATATTTGCGCTGACTTTCATTAGACAATCTATCTGATGCAAAAATATATAAAAATAAATAAATAAAATAAGGATGCTAGCCTTCAGTAATTCAGAAGACCACAATAAGCTATTTTGGATATTTGAAGCATGGATATTAAAGATATATCATTAGGGATTTATGGTCAGCTAAAGTTCTAAAGAAACTTTTTAAAGGTAAACCCCAATTTCAAGTATTTTTATTATAAAGCACTAGTTTAGGAAGTATTGCAAATGTTTTTTTTTTTTTTTTTGTTTTGTTTTGCTGATTGTTTGAACTTTAAAGTTCATATTATGCCATTACTTAATTTTGTATAGCAAGCCTATTTCAATAAAACAGAAAAAATATATAATAATCAAATGTAAATAAAACGGTGTAAAATTAGATAATAATATTAATTAATAATTTATTAATAAAAATAACAAGAATAATAATAATAACAACAATTAAAAATGTGTGTGTGTGTGTGTGTGTGTGTATATATATATATCTTTTGTGAGGTAAAAAAAAATTAAAAGGGGGGCCCTTGGATTTGGTATAGCCCCAGGGCCCAATGTGTTCTTAATCCGGCCCTGGTTTGGGGAAACACTCGTCACTACGTCGTTCTTTTCCCAAACGATGCATTGTACCATGATAGTTCAGCCGTGAGTTACGTCGTTGTTCGGGAAACGCACCCCGTGGTCAGGTGCGCCCGTAGATAGCCTTTAAAACGCGCACACGGGAGAGGAGGCGCACAACTCACACAGGAGAAAACTGGACCAAGGAATGACATGAGACAAGCAGCCTAATTCATTACATGTTTTGGTTAACTAATTCTTTAAATACAACTCTATTGAGCTCTGAAAGGGAAAAAATGCAGAAGAAACTGGCTGTTAAATTAATTAGAGCAAATACGAAACTGTCTGTCATTTTCACATTAGTTTTTCAGTTATGGGATTTGTAATCTTATTAAAATGTTTAGTTCAATGCACAGTCAAAAGTAGTCTGCTGTAATTAATATTTTAATTTATTATATTCATAATTATTATTAATATTATTCAAATTAAGCTAAAATTGACAAAAAGCAGAACCCCTTTGAATGTTTGCCTTCATTTTGACATCGCTAAAGTTTTTTTTTTTTACACTTGTGTAAAGAATCAATATGCAGCAGCAGTCAAGTTAGGACACATAAATGCCTTTTGCATTAAAAAGTTGATCGGCCTGCGAAGTCAAGTTTGCAGTCATAAATGAAATAGGTATAGTGCGTGAGTAAGTGGATTTGCGGTTGTGTTGGCGGATTCACCTCTCACATGTAGGTAGGCTGAATTAGGCTTAGCACGCTATACGGTGTTACCGGTTTTAAGACGCAACACCGGTGGCATCACTTTTCAACCGTGACACCGTCCCCACACTTGTTTAAGTATTTTTTTTTATTAATTATTTATTTGAATTAAATGGAAAATATAATTCTAAATAATTTACTTAAGACGAGAGCCTGCACTATAATTATAATCTGAAGCTAATGCATCATATTTCATTTATCACGTGAGGAGAAGAGAGGAGTCGAATTTACAAAAAGAGATTGGCGGACGATTTAGTGTCAAAACGTAATGCAAAAGCGCCTGTTTGGCAATATTTTGGGTTCAAACCAAATGCAAAAAGAGAACCTGAAAACTTTAATGAGGCAATCTGCAAACTTTGCCTGACAAAGGTGGCAGCATCTGGAGGCAACACGACTAATTTATACATGCACCTTTAACGCACCTATACTTAATGTTTACTATGGGTGGGTCGCAGGTTAAGATTAATAGCCATAAATCCGCAACACATACTCTTATTTAAAAAATCACGCGACCATCATCTTACAATGTTTAATAATAAATAATCTTATGTATTATTAAAACGAGTAAATTAAGAAAGGCCGCGCCATTAATAAGCCAACTGCAGAGAAACAAAGCAACCATTGATCAGTGATCACTTTTTCCGAAGTTCAGCTTCTTTTGTATCCTGTGTGTGTGCGCGTATGTTCTGAACAGAAAGTTGCTTTGTCTCTGGCAATATTTCGGCTTTTAATCGAATAAAAAATGTTAATTTAGATGAGCCAAAATTACAAAATTGAAGTAAAGTAACTGTGACGTGAGGCCACACATCAAATCTGAGGTCTGATCTCATCTCGCTCTCTCTCCCTGTCATCCAGACACTTGATACAGACGCTACACAGTCGCAAAAACTGAGGCTGGTACCAGCTGACAGGTAGAATAGCTGAAGCCTTTGCGAAATCTGTTGAAATACAGCACTGAAATTAACAGGCATAAATGTCTTTGAGCCAAAAAAGTCTTTCTATCTGTAAAAACGCAAGAGCCAGTGTTATGTAGAAGTTGTGTCGCCTAATAATTATATTAATCCTAATAAAATGAAAACCAAAATAAACAACTCATTGCATTTTTCGTTTGATACAAAGAAACGAAAAAAAAAAAATCAAAGGGTGGCTAGTTTGTATTAATGTTTTAATATTAATAAAAATATGCTCAGCCTATTTAAGCTTAATGGTTACGCCGCCAATAGGCAAGCCATTCAAAAAATATTAGTTTACTGTGTACTGGGTTATATGTATATTGTACAATAAAAACTAAATGTAGCATCGCTGTCATTTAAAACATGCAATTCATAACACACCAGGGGTGCGTTTCTCAAACAACGACATAACTCACCGCTGAACTATCATACAATGCATTGTTTGTGGAAAGAACTATGACGAATGTTTCCCAAAACGCAGTTTCACTGTCACAGATCCATCGCTTGAACCACGTTAGTTATAATGTAAAAGGCCCATAATGATGTTCTAAACGGGGTGGAGAAACTACTTTTTTACAGAAGAACCCCATCATTTCTTTGTGCAAGTAATATTGTTTTACACGCACACGCATTTAAAATAAAATCCAATATTAGTTTTGCTAAAAACATCCACTTGCTTTCCATATTAACTGAAATATATGTTAATGCCACATATAGAGCCTATGTTTCCTTTACTAATATTATTGAGAATATGACATATCCTATTCTAAAACAAATCACTTACAAAAGCTAACACATATTATATCATATATAAATCATATCAATAATGAGGCTATTTATTAAAAAAATATTTTTTATTATATATTAGGAAATGAAAAAAATCCTAATTTAATCATAATATTAATAATACTAATGATGATCATGATGAGGATGATGATGTCTGAAAGATAACATTATTCGCGAGAAAAAAAATAAATAAAATAAATAAATATATATATATATATATATATATATATATATATATATACACAACTTTTTAATTCAAGCAATTAACTATAGTATGGTTCAAAAACATATTTTTACTATAGTTTTTTCATGCGAGTAGCTTACAGTAGTTACGTCAATGGCAGGTTAATTTCAGTTCAGTAGAAAACTCTGTCCTCTTCATAATATTTCTTTTTATTTCTCCTTTGTATTATAGTATCAATTTAAAAAATACGGACTTTCTTTTATCTCTCCCATTCATTTTTTTTTTTTTTACTTCCTGCTCTCCATCTTAATTTTGAGTCACCAGAATCACGTGATTGCACCCAAAGTTCTGCTGATAAAAATATTTAATCTTTTTGCAAGCATTCACTTTAATAAGTCAATAACAGATTATTAATATCTAATTAAAGATAATTTCACCAAGCTCATACCAGAATGCTAAAAACATGATGCTTTTGATTTCTACAACTAACAATCTCACTAATAGAGCATGTGCTGGCTACTGACAATTTGTGAAGGTAAAAATTTAAATAAATACTGTTCAATAACACTGTTTTTACTATTACGGTTTAAGTATAATTTAATAAGACTCTCAATTTATGAATAGTTAACTGGTAATCTGGAACCTTCAACCTTTATTAAAATATGAATTGTTAAATAAAGTTATATTACTCAATAAAAAGAGTAAATATATGGATGACTACTATACTGTACATTTGTCTTCTTTTGACACATAATGTTAAATGTGTGGCTAAAAACTTATCTTAATAAGTGGCTTAAAATTATCTTTTATATATTTTTTTGGTGGGCCAGAGAAAAAGTTGGCAGGACAAGTAAAAATCTTTTCCGCTGGCCAAACCATGCCATTAGAAAAAATCTTAAGTGTTGAGCCCTGTTGAGTAATTCTCGTTCTCATTAAAATTCAAATGTGCATTGTTTTGCGACAATTACTTTAGATTTTTTTTTATAAAAATTTAATACAGCCATAAAAAATGGCTAAAAGATTGTAAATACACTGTACTGTAAGCACAAGTTTGGTGTGTTTGAGAGAGAGAAGAAAAAACATTTCCAACTCCTAAAAACAAACTTTCTCAGACTTCAAATATACTGGTCACTAACAAAAGCTTCAGTCATGGGTGCTGTTGTTTTACTACAGTAATACCTTCAGAGTCTGCGACGCAGTGGCGCAGTAGGTAGTGCTGTCACCTCACAGCAAAAAGGTCGCTGGTTCGAGCCTTGGCTGGGTCAGTTGGCGTCTCTGTGTGGAGTTTGCATGTTCTCCCTGTGTTTACATGGGTTTCCTCCAGGTGCTCCGGTTTCCCCCACTGTCCAAAGACATGCGGTACAGGTGAATTTGGTAGGCTAAAATTGTCTGTAGTGAATGAGTGTGTGTGGATGTTTCCCAGAGATGGGTTGAGGCTGGAAGGGCATCCGCTGCATAAAAAGGTTCATTCCGCTGTGGTGACCCCAGATTAATAAAGGGACTAAGCCGAGAAGAAAATGAATGAATGAATGAATGAATGAATGAATACCTTCAGAGAACTTAGTAGTCAGTGATCCACATAAGCAGAGAGATTAGTGTGGTGCAGGCAGAACTGAAACAGAAGTCTGTCCAGGCTGACACAGGTTAATGATCTTGATGTTTTCAATTGAAGATTCCAGCGAAACTGCCATTAAAAAGTTATAAGAAAAATAACTCAGCATGACATCTCACCTGGTATCTACTATTACAAAGTACAATTCCAATGTAAATTATATGTTTAATCCACAGTATTTGTACCATAAAATAGCCACAATTTTGACTCCTCACTCAGAATATTAAGTTACATGGTATTTTGTGAGAAATTCAACGATCTTGTTTGAAGTTAATTTCCTTGTGAAATTATAAAAAGCTTAATGATATAATTTTTTAAATGAATGCGTTTACAAACATTTTTTATTTTTTATGAGTAAACTGCAGTAACGTGAATCGAAAGCGAAGAATGTAGACAAAATTAATTTTAATAAACAGGAAAATAAAAAAACGTACACCAGAACATAGCACAAAAATCAGAAAAAAAAAACAGACAAGCATGGTTTGTGAAAAAAGGAAATCAGGAACAGAACGAAACCACAAATAATTAGCTTGACTAGCGACAGATCGGGTGGACAACTTACAAAATGGCAAAGCTTCCCCATTCAAGGTTGTGGAGCGTCTCTGGCGAGGAGTTCATCACTAAATGTAGAAACAGTGCAACAAAACCGTGAACCGACAGCGATTCACTTTGTTAGCATTATTACATGTTAAAAAATGTTAGCTCGAAGTACCGGTAATGCTCTTTGCGAATCGTTTCTCATAACGTTAGCCTTTAACGATAGCCGGAGCAGGAGCAGCTTTTTATGCTAATTCCAAGTCGATTTTACAGATCATCTTATATTTTTACACAGGTTAAAAAGCAATGAAGACATAAAATGAAGTAATTTTGTTGAAATCGCCAAATAAATAACCAAAACAACTATTATTTACCTTCATAGATTAGCTGCTGTCAATGACCTCGGAACTATACAGGGCGACATAAAAAAACGTATAAAGTGGTTAAGTGTTCATTAAAAATAATAATAATGTAAAACGTTACACATCTAAAGTTCCATTTAACATAAATTATAAGTAAAACGACAAATAAAACATGTGAAACGTCGAATATAACGTACTTACCTTCAGATTACCGTTCCGCCCGTTGCTTTGTGTCCGTTATTTATTTCAAATGATGAGCACGCGCACGCAAGTCCCACTGATTCGCGCAGAAGAGTTCCTGGCTGTGTGCTATTGCCACTTATCCCCCTATGCTCTATTCATTTAGAACATTCTAACATTCAAAGTTGGAATTATTGAAAATAAAAAAGCATTAAAGATCGTCTCTAAGTGTAATTTGCTTTCAAACTATTTTTACAATTCAGTTTTAGCGATCTTCATGTTTACAATTGTGCTCCCTTCGCAGTGCACTTTAAAAACATTGATGTCATTTTGCACACCGCCTCATGGCGAAAGCTATAGGTGACCTATTATTAAAAAGGGGAATTTATGTTACATCTCCAAAGCTTGTGAAAACAAAAAGCATACGTTAATTCTTTTTTAATTTATAGTGGGTTATTTATTATCTGTACTGTATATGACATGGGCCTGCCGGTTAGAAGTTTCTGCTGTGGTTTACATGTGTTAAATTGTAAAAGTAGACTTTAAAAAAAATCCTACTTAATATTAATAATAATAATCATCATCATCATCATATTATTATTATTATTATTATTAAAGTATGATTTTTTCATTTCTAATAAATAATAAATATTAATTTATGATTTCTTACTAACAAGATAAATAGATTAAAACATAAAACAAAAAGGCATTATAAAGTGTATTACGATTTCGTTTTTTTCTACCCTATTTTATTTAATCTGTTTTTTTACGTTGATGGACTTGAAATCTTAATTTACATTATTTGTTACAATATTTGTAGGAATCTTTTGCTTTATTAACAAATCGACTTAGGCTACCTGAAATGTATTTACATCAGTGCATGAAGCAGCAGGGAAAATAGTTAACAACAGTAACGTCGTAATTTGTTTGGCATAATTTAAATGTAATGGCACTAAATCGCTGTCTATATATTTTGTATTCTACATTGGACTGGAAAGAAAGCAATAGCTGTAAAACATTTTGTGAGGAACTTGTAATTCTTCATGACCATATGTTCAAGTACTGGGCTAAATATGGACCAAATCCGAAAGGGCAAAACAAAGACCACGTCGATATTTGGTCTATGTTTGGACCAAATCTGACAGGCAAAACAACCACGTCGATATTTGGTCTATATTTGGACCAAATCCGACGTGCAAAACAAAGGCCACGTCAATATTTGGTCTATGTTTGGACCAAATCCGCCGGGCAAAACAACCGTCGATATTTGGTCTATGTTTGGACCAAATCCGACGGGCAAAACAAAGACCACGTCGATATTTGGTCTATATTTGGACCAAATCTGACGGGCAACACAATCACGTCGATATTTGGTCTATGTTTGGACCAAATCCGACGGGCAAAACAAAGACCACGTCGATATTTGGTCTATGTTTAACCCATCTCTAGCCCAAAAAACCTTAAATTTGCTTACCTGTCTTTTTTTGGCAAAATACCTTTTAATATGTATGATATTCCTTCAAGTAAGGAAAGTCAATCGCATATAAGGTGTTTGGGCTTTTTAAAATATATGCTATTTTCATAGTCTGAGGGTAGCCTTGAATTAGCTCGTCATCCGGCCGGCTATTTATAGCCCACTGATAGCCTAAACTGATTCACTGTATTTGGCCGTGCAGCGCGTGCATCACGCACGCATTATCAGTAATTGTTAAGGTGTAATTTTGTGACATGTTCTATTTGTAGCCATAATTTAGCTTTGAATTAGATGGGCTTTACCCACCTCGCAAAGTTGACATAAAAAATTAATTGCAGACTCACTTTATAATATATTACATATATCTTACGGTAAAACAAGCCAGATCTAATCAGTTAAGAAAAATCAATGCAGTTCCGTACTCCACACGATAGATGGCGGTATTGCACATTTGTCGAGTCGGCTCGGCTGAAATGGACCAACAAATCAAGAAGAAGCTGTTGTGGTTTGAAATTTGTAGCGCTAAGGATTGCGAGCGCGAGTGGCCTGCAAGGTAAGTGTAATCTGCTTTAATATCATGTTGTTTAGCAATGTTTTTTTATTATATGTGTGAGTTTTAATATAGTATTATGCTAATATCAATGCACAGGCACCATTTATTCCAAAAATCTTAGACAAACAAAAACGGTGTGAGGGAGAGTTACATTTTAAACACGCAAAATTAAACACTTATTAAGCAAAGTTCGGTGATTAAGAGCATTTATTTTGTACATTGTGAGTCGTCTTAATTAAATTGCCTCATGAAGTCAAATAAAAAGTCAGTCATGAGATGAAACTTCTGCAGTTCTGACTTTAAATCATATTTGCTTGTGATTTCATAACAAGAGACTTTTAAACACAAGTACCAAGTTAATTCTGTTTTTAGAAAATCTATTCAAGTTAATTTCTGATTTTTTATTGATTTATATTTTATAAATAAACTTTACTATGTTATGGAAAATGTTATTTTTTTTAGTAATATGAGTAACTGTATTTTGATTTGTCACAGTAAAATCTAGTATAAAGTAAGCTGATAGTTATTATTATAATGCTTCTCTAATATTTGTATCTATTTGTTTTTCCTCCACAAATATTTGAGTGTGGCTGTGTAAAATGAGCAGTCTAGCAGGTATGAGTTGCTTAAACACTTTAGACTAAAACATTTACACTATGACCACATTTGCTGGTTTCCCTGTCCATATGCAGATTGCCCATGTGCATTCACAAGCTGGATGAAGCATTCGAATCACATCAAACATACAGAATGAATATCAAACAATATTTATGCATTATCTGTATAACTGCTGTTGACAGAAAGAAACATTGAATATAACACATTGATACTAAAATAGTTAAAATAAGTGAATAAATAATTGAATTTAAATGTGTAAATAAGTAATAAGCTTTAAGCTGTAAACCTGTGGATAGTTATTTTTTTATGTTACGAGATGTTTTTTTTTCTAGTTTTAATACGTAATCATCAAGCGTGATTGTGTCTTGAAGACCTACCCTATTTGAAGAGTCTGTATCACCTCAAAGAAGACTTTTAAAGGAATATGTGGTAAGTGTTTCAACCCACCCTCCTTTCATAAATGTATTTGTAAAACTCACAGTCACAGGACTGAATTTAGAACACATCTCAGTATTTTCTCTCCTTTTTCTGCAGGACTGAAAGTGGCTGAATCTCAATGCACACACAACAGTGGAGATCTTTATCGTTTGGGCAGAGGATGCTGGTCCTGGGGACAGACCTACAGATGTGGGTGTAGAAGTTTTGCAGAACCTGCTGAGTGTCACATATAGATTGGATGGACTTTTTGGGTTCATGTACACTTAAAGTTTTTTTTTTAACCAGAAATGAAAACGTTTAATTATTCGTGTCGTACCAAACATTGATTTGTCTTCAAAGTACAAATTAAGATATTTCAGGTGAAATCTGAGAGCTCTCTCATTCTCTATAGACAGCAATGGACCCAACTTGTTTAAAGTCCAGATAAAAACCTAAAACATCCTCAAAACAGACCACATACTTTCAGTTGTTTAATTAGAATATTTTTAAGCTACAAGAATAATTTTGAGTGCATATAAAGCAAAAATAACAGCCTTTGAGTTTCTTTATTCTGTTGAACAAGATATTTTGAGGAAAGCTGAATACCTGTAACCATTGTTATATAACCTGTACTTCCATGGTATGTTTTTTACTGGTTTTCAGCTTTCTTTAAAATATCTTCTTCTGTGTTCAACAGGAAAAAGAATAGTTTTTATCTTATTTTTATTTATTTTTGTCATAACTTTGACATTTTTATATATATTTATTTTGTATTGTTTAATGTTTTTAATATTGTTAATGTTGCTTTCATTAATAAAAGCTTTGTTTAATTAGTTTGAATGGACTGCATTTTTGAGAACCTGTTGATCAAAAATGTTGATATGTATATGTGTATTTTTGTTGTTTATTAAATGTACAAACATAATCATTCATTAGCTGAAATTTTGATGACTTGTTTATGCTTGGACTGTACTTAGACGTCTATTAGATTTTCACTGACATCCCAAATTTAACCATTATTTAGCCTAGACCAAAATTCACCGGCTTTTAGACCTATATATGTAGCCGTTGAAAAGGCGTCTAAATCACGTCTAGTCTAATCTTGGGCTATGGTTAGACGTCTATTAGATTTTCACTGACAGCCCAAATTTAGCCGTGATTTAGCCTAGACCAAATTTCACCATCTAATAGACGTATATATGTAGTTGTCTAAACTTGGGCTATGCTTAGACGTCTATTAGATTTTCACTGACAGCCCAAATTTAGCCGTGATTTAGCCTAGACCAAATTTCACCGTCTAATAGACGTATATATGTAGCCGTCTAAACTTGGGCTATGCTTAGACGTCTATTAGATTTTCACTGACAGCCCAAATTTAGCCGTGATTTAGCCTAGACGTCTAGGCTATGTTTAGATGTCTAATAGACGTCTTTTAGACCAAAAAATGCTTGCTGGGTTACTGCCTTTTTTATTTTTAATTAAAATTAATATGGTATAATATATCTTATTTATAATATATTACATATAAATTACGATAAAACAAGCCAGATCTAATCAGTTAGAAAAAATCAATGCAGTTCCGTACTTCACACGATAGATGGCGGTATTGCACATTTGTCGAGTCCGCTCGGCTGAAATGGACCAACAAATCAAGAGGAAAAAGCTGTTGTGGTTTGAAATTTGTAGCGCTAAGAATTGCAAGCGCGAGTGGCCTGCAAGGTAAGTGTAATCTGCTTTAATGTCATGTTGTTTAGCAATGTTTTTTATTATATGTGCGAGTTTTAATATAGTATTACGCTAATATCAATGCACAGGCACCATTTATGACAAAAATCTTAGACAAACATAAACGGTGTGAGGGAGTGTTACAACATTTTAAACACCCAAAATTAAACACTTATTAAGCTAAGTTCGGTGATTAAGAGCAATTATTGTGTACATTGCGAGTCGTCTTAATTAAATTGCCCCATGAAGTCAAATAAAAAAGTCAGTCATGAGATGAAACTTCTGCAATTCTGGCTTTTAAATCATGTTTGCTTGTGATTTCATAACAAGAGACTTTTAAACACAAGTACCAAGTTAATTCTGTTTTTAGAAAATCAATTCAAGTTAATTTCTGATTTTTTTGTTGATTTATATTTTATAAATAAACTTTACTATGTTATGGAAAGTGTCATTTAGTAATATGAGTAACTGTATTTTGACTTGTCACAGTAAAATCTAGTATAAAGTAAGCTGATAGTTATAATTATAATGCTTCTCTAATATTTATAATTATTTGTTTTCCTCCACAGATATTTGAGTGTGGCTGTGTAAAATGAACAGTCTAGCAAGTATGAGTTGCTTAAACACGTTAGACTAAAACATTTACACTATGACCACATTTGCTGGTTTTCCCTGTCCATATGCAGATTGCCCATGTGCATTCACAAGCTGGATGAAGCTTTCGAGTCACATCAAACACACAGAATGAATATTAAGCAATATTTATGCATTATCCATATAACTGCTGTTGACATAAAGAAACAATAAATGTAACACATTGATACTAAAATAGTTAAAGTGAATAAATAATTGAATTTAAATGTGTAAATAAGTAAAAAGCTTTAAGCTGTAAACCTGTGGCTAATTATTTTTTATGTTAATAGATGTTTTTTTCTTCTAGTTTTAATGCGTAACCATCAAGTGTGATTGTGTCCTGAAGACCTACCTCATTTGAAGAGTCTGTGCATCTACCTCAATGAAGACTTTTAAAGGAATATGTGGTAAGTGTGTCAACCCATCTTCCTTTCATAAATATATTTTTAAATCTCACAGTTACAGGACTGAGTTTAGAACACATCTCAGTATTTTCTCTCCTTTTTCTGCAGGACTGAAAGTGGTGACTGAATCTCAAAATGCACACACAACAGTGGAGATCTTTATCGTTTGGGCAGAGGATGCTGGTCCTGGGGACAGACCTACAGATGTTGGTGTAGAAGTTTTGCAGAACCTGCTGAGTGTCACATATAGATTGGATGGACTTTTTGGGTTCATGTACACTTAAAGAGTTTTTTTAACCAGAAATGAAAACATTTAATTATTCATGTCGTATTAAACATTAATTTGCCTTCAAAGTACAAATTAAGATACTTCGGTGAAATCTGAGAGCTCTTATTTTCTATAAACAGCAATGGTCAAAACTTGTTTAAAGTCCAGTTAAAAACCTAAAACATCCTTAAAACAGACCACATGCTTTCAGTTGTTTAATCAGACTATTTTTAAGCTACAAGAATAATTTTGAGTGCATATAAAGCAAAAATAACAGTCTTCGAGTTTCTTTATTCCGTTGAACAAGATATTTTGAAGAAAGCTGAATACCTGTAACCATTGGTGTATAACCTGTACTTCCATGGTATGTTTTTTACAGGTTTTCAGCTTTCTTTAAAATATCTTCTTCTGTGTTCAACAGGAAAAAAAAATTAGTTTTATCTTATTTGTTTTGTCATAACTTTGACATTTTTATATATATTTATTTTGTATTGTTTAATGTTTTTAATATTGTTAATGTTGCTTTCATTAATAAAAGCTTTGTTTAATTAGTTTGAATGGATTGCATTTTTGAGAACCTGTTGATCAAAAATCTTTGTATGTATATGTGTATTTTTGTTGTTCATTAAATGTACAAACATAATCATTCATTAGCTGAAATTTTGATGAATTGTTTATGCTTGGGCTGTACTTAGACGTCTATTAGATTTTCACTGACAGCCCAACTTTAACCATTATTTAGCCTAGACCAAAATTCACCGGCTTTTAGACGTATATATGTAGCTGTTGAAAAGGCGTCTAAATCACGTCTAGTCTAATCTTGGGCTATGGTAAGACGTCTATTAGATTTTCATTGACAGCCCAAATTTATTTAGTATCATACATATCATAAGCTGTATTTAGCAAAAAAACAACATGCAACCAAATTTAAGATTATTCGGGCTAAAATTGGGTTACACGTAGCCGGGCTAGATCTGGTCTATACTTCACCTAGCCGGCTATTGCTTGCTGGGCTCACACCGTTTTTGTTTGTCTAAGATTTTTGGAATAAATGGTGCCTGTCCATTGATATTAGCGTAATACTATATTAAAACTCACACATGTAATAAAAAACATTGCCAAACAACATGATATTAAAGCAGATTTTACACTTACCTTGCAGGCCACTCGCGCTCGCAATCCAACGCGCTACAAATTTCAAACCACAACAGTTTCTTCCTCTTGATTTGTTGGTCCATTTCAGCCATGCCGACTCGACAAATGTGCAATACCGCCATCTATCATGTGGAGTACGGAACTGCGTTGATTTTACTTAAAGAGCCCATATTATGGGTTTTTGAAAATGCCCTTCCATGTAGTGCGTAACATAGCTCTAAGTGAAGTGAAATATCCAGCTAAGGCTTAAATCTGTAAGTGTACAGTGTTTAAAACTATTGATTCATCTATAAAAGAGTCGACTCATAGTGCTTCAAACGAGTCGTCTTGATAACGAGTCATTAGGTGTTTCGCGATGACGCAGCTACGAAACACAAGTAGTTGCACGCGCAAACCCGGGAGATTTGAAACCTGCGGCCCCGCCCACTAACACAGAAAAAAAGCCCCACACACACAAACACACACACACGCACACACACACAGAGACACATACAGACACCGGTGGAATGAAGTCAGGCTGTGCAGATGGATACTATCGACAGCCTACCCAAAGATGAAAGCTCAGCATTATAACATTCTGGAAACTACATGCTTACAAAGAAGACTTCATCGGATTGTAAAAGGAAGGATCAGTAAAGACTGTCAGAACAAGGATCAGTGGATCATGAATCAGTTTCTTCCCCCATTTCACCAGTGTAAGTACGTGCGATTAAAATTATTGCCTCGTTTACTCTAGCTTGCAAATCATGTATTTATTTGTGTTTTGTTACTTGTAACCGCGTGTACTGTATCAGGTTAACTCTTTATTCTCGTATCGCTTGTAAAGCCACGTTGAAAACGCGACGCGTGCCGCTTTGTTTACGGATCGTCAGCTGTTCCTACACACATGCAACGGTCAAGTTTAAAAATATTTCAGCTCAGGTTCAAGGGAGCTGTCTAAATTGCACCCAGCAAGCTGAACTGTCGCTCTAGTCTAGGCGAACGGTGAGGGTTGTGTGTGTGTGTGTGTGTGTTGCGTGTGTTGCGCAGGGCCGGTTCAGCAAGCTGAACTGCCGCTCTAGGTTAAAGACGATCACCTCGCCCTCAACCCGAAAGTGAAAACAAAAGTGACCCGTTAGCAAAGTGAGGACGTGGGGTGTCGCAGATATAACTCAGGACGCGGGTGGTGAGGGAGGTGTCGCGGACGTCTCCCTCTCTATTGGTGCTGTGTCTTCCAAGGAGGAGGAGGAGGTGTTTGTGTGTGCGTCTGTGTGAAAAGAGCAGGTAGAGGGTGACGTGCTCCTCGCCAGTTCTTGGAGTTTTTGCTCAATAAAATAGTTTGTCGTCTGTTTTTTTTATGTGCATCGTCTGTATTTACATTCACCAACTGGCAGCCAAAATCCACACCTTACACTATGAAACGTGTATGCACTGTGACTACTTTTATATTGTTGATTACGTGCTGGGCATTTCACTCTGTCTCGCGTTGAAGGCTGTCAGTTTCGACCAATCGCAGCAGGCTGTCATCAGTCCAATCAGCGCAGATTAGCTTCGCACTGAGGACGGGTTTGGGTACAAATGAATCGCTGAACGATTCATATGGGAGTCGCTGGGATAATTAGGTAAAAATAAATGCAGCTTATAAGACCATGAAAGTGTTTTTTGACCTTGCATGCATATTAGACTGTTGTTGGAGACCCTTACAACCTAAATATGACCCTATTTCATGTATAATATGGGCTCTTTAACTGATTAGATCTGGCTTGTTTTACCGTAAGATATATGTAATATATTATAAATAAGATATATTATGCCATATTCATTTTTAATTAAAAATAAAAAGGCAGTAAGTCTACAATAAATTTTTTATGTAAATTTTGCGAGGTGGGTAAAGCCCATCTAAAAGCTAAATTATGGCTACAAATAGAACATGTCACGAAATTACACCTTAACACTTACTGATATTGCGTGCGTGATGCACGCGCTGCACGGCCAAATACAGTGAATCAGTTTAGGCTATCAGTGGGCTATAAATAGCCGGCCGGATGACGAGCTAATTCAAGGCTACGCTCAGGCTATGAAAAGAACATATATATTTTTAAAAGCCCAAACACCTTATATGCGATTGAATTTCCTTACTTGAAGGAATATCATACATATCACAAGGTATTTTGCCAAAAAAAGACAGTTAAGCTAATTTAAGGTTTTTTGGGCTAGAGATGGGTTACACATAGCCGGACTAGATTGGGTCTATACTTCACCGAGAAACTGAAACTACGTCTATTACTTGCAGGAACCTCATAAACGTTATTGACTTTTCTTACATGATGGAGTA
This sequence comes from Danio aesculapii, assembly GCF_903798145.1. Taxonomy (NCBI): domain Eukaryota; kingdom Metazoa; phylum Chordata; class Actinopteri; order Cypriniformes; family Danionidae; genus Danio; species Danio aesculapii. The sequence goes on along the minus strand of NC_079459.1, from coordinate 11,309,653 downwards.
TCATACAAATCATAAGCTTTATTTAGCAAAAAAACAACATGCAACCAAATTTAAGGTTATTCGGGCTAAAATTGGGTTACACGTAGCCGGGCTAGATCTGGTCAATACTTCACCTAGCCGGTGAAATGACGGCTATTGCTTGCTGGGAAAAGAACTCACTGCCCCTATGAACAAAATTATATGGAATATTATGAAATATTCTGGTATGCAGTAGAATATGGAGACAGATAAACATAATTAAAGACTTTATTAAAAGATGCAGGACTTTATGACAGGAAGTGAACCCAGCTAGGACAACAACACACTGCTCTGATGAACGCCCAGTGGTAATCTTCTTATTATCCAATATCGCCCTCTAGTGGTTACTTACTACTTCACTACATGTGAGAACTTTCTCAACGCTTATTTGATGTATTTGTTGTGGAGTTAAAGTTGTAGTTAAAGAGAGAGTGAGTGACGGCTGACAAACTCAGCATCAACATAACCTATTTTCAGTAACAACAACGTGGCCTTGCATCCATGAAAATAAAGATTGTTTTTGAAAGGGCTTCTGTCAAAATGCAGAATCAAAACTTTTCTAAATCCTGAATCAATACTGGAGTTACTTTGCATGCTGGAGGGAAATAACGTTTTGCAGTTCAAAAACCACAATCTGAAGGATGACACCATGACTAAATTATTACTTTTAGACAGGTATGTTTTAAAAAACAATTTTAGTCAGTCAAAGCTTATATAGATTGTGTTCTTTTTTTATGAATGGGCTCAGAGATGTTTTTTCAGCTAGTGTAAATATCCGGTGAAAGACTCACTCTTTTCAAGTTTATGGAGTATCTTATACAGCATCGTTAATATAGTCTGTTAATGACCTATGCATTCATTTAGTTGTTCAAGTGTAAAAGGAGATGAAAACCAGAGATGTACGTGAGGATCAGCAAGTACAATTGGAAATGAAAGTAAGTCATTCGTTGACTTGGTAAAGTAAGTGTAATATAAAAAGATGACAGGATATTTCTATTTTTAGTACTCTTTTTTTCTGATCTAATTTTTTTTACCTAAATTTTGTTGAATAACAAAAAGTAAGTAGTGCTCTTCCACCCAACCAGCTTTACTGAGGTGAAGTTTTTAAACAGTGACAACTTGTGACACCGTCCCACTCTAATTTTACTTTCAGTATTTGGTCTGAAATAGCATGTAGGTACAGTATTACTTCAAAACAACATTAGCACTATTTAATTGACTGAACAATGTTGTATTTTACATGTTGGCTGATTATTTTTCACTATTTAGAATTTGAAAACAATATTTTTGTGAAATTATATTATTAAGGAGAAAGTCTGAATGTGTGAATATAAACCCAACTATACCCCAATGCCAGTTATGGGGAAATATAATTCCTGCACTCCGCTGGCTGGTCAACAACTATGCTGGACAAAGTGCATGTCTCCATAGAGTTTTCTAACTGGTGAATGACATGATTTAATGTTATAAAATGTTATAAAAGGTTGTCTATGGTCATCTATTTGGTGCGCATTCATGACTTCAGGTGACAAGGCTTTGGATGGCAGGGGAAGGAAGTGCATTTTCAAATCCATTATGTTAACATTAGCATTTTGGCAGATCACCTACTGCCCCTTTAAGATCATTTAATGAAATCTTAAAGAACGTAAGCTCCCCCTTCATAGAGGGAAACCATCATAACAGTGTTACCAAATGAGCATAAAAATAAAGAACTCTGTGACTCATATAGACTTATTAAATTAATTAATGATGTTTATAAAATGCATACTTCAATTTTATGTAAAAGGATAGAAACTTTTCTACCTGATCTACTCCAGGTGTCTTTCTGCCATTAAAATAATTTCTTTAATAGCATTGTCCTAAATGTGGTTTTAAGTGAAATTTCCATTGTTACTAAACTGACAGGATACGATTTTAAAGTTTTTTCTGTAATACACTACTAGATGCACATTTTTCTTGCTTGAGCTTTTAAATCATGTGTAAACTTTGCATAATGGTTAATTATTAAAATTATTCAAATAGTAATTGAACTTTGCTGTCAGTTGGGAAATCACTTGGCAGTTGTTGTAATATATACTTATACTTTTATTGAGAAACAATTATACAGTATGTAAATACTGTACTGTATATATATTATATCTATATATAATCATATATATATATATATAATATATATATATATATATATATATATATATATATATATATATATATATATATATAAAACAATGTTGTTAGATGTAATCCTTATTTATTGTTTTTAAAATATTTTTTCAGTTGTACACAGAAAAATGTTATAATATATTTTTACTTTAATTCAATTCAATTCAATTCACCTTTATTTGTATAGCGCTTATACAATGTAGATTGTGTCAAAGCAGCTTCACATAAAAGGTCACAGTAAATAGGAACAGTGTAGTTCAGTTTGTAAGTGTAGTTCAGTTTGTACTTTATTAAACTTCAATAAATTTATATATAAAGTCTAGCATTGTAGGAGGATTAACTTTATGTTTTGCAATTAAAGAAAGAATGAGGACAAATTTTGTTATATATCTGTGTGTGTGTTTGTTTTTTATATGTTTAAATGTTATTTTCCCAGCAAGCATTTTTTTTTGTTTTTAAAAGCTGTCAAATAGACGTCTAAACATAGTCATGGCTAAAACAGAGCTAAATTTGCACTGTCAAAGAAAATCTAATAGACGTCTAAGAATAGGCCAAAACTAGACTAGTCCTCATTCATTTATTTTCTTTTCGGCTTAGTCCCTTTATTAATCTGGGGTCGCCACAGCGGAATGACCCACCAACTTATCCAGCACGTTTCATGCAGCGGATGCCCTTCCAGCCACAACCCATCTCTGGGAAACATCCATACACACTCATTCACACTCATACACTACGGACAATTTAGCCTACCCAATTCACCTGTACAGCATGTCTTTGGACTGTGGGGGAAACCGGAGCACCCGGAGGAAACCCACGCGAACGCAGGGAGATCATGCGTCGCCCCGACTAGTCATCAAATTAACAGAAATGAATAACTACACATATAAAGTCTTTCTGATCTGTTTATTTGATGTCCATTAGATGTCTATTAGATTTTCACTGACAGCCCAAGTTCAGCCTTGTTTTAGCCAAGCTGTCTATGTTTAGATGTTTATTAGATGTCTATTAAACATAAAATGGTTTGATGGGTTTTGACTCCTTCTAATTACCTTTTTTTTTTTCTTTTCATTAAAACAACAGATTTTAAATAAGCAAATTTAAAGGATTAATGTCCTGAAAATTTATTATTATTTAATGAATATCCTTATGACCATTCTGTGGCAGATATTTTATAATGGGACCTCTGAGTAACCTTTTTAAACTGGTGCACAAGTGTTGCAATTTGATTTGATATAAAAAAGCAACTGAGATGCATCCATTCTGGGCGACTTCTATTCTCTGTAAAAATTCTCTATTTCACTGTGATACATCTGCAAAACCACTGGCCGGCGTACCTTCATTGTAGGACCTGAAAAGAAATGTATTTTTTGTCATCTTTTGTAATTCAAAATTGCTGGGATCTATTAAAAAATAAATGAATACTTTTTAATCTCCCTGTTTATAAAAAGTATTTTTGGGTCAATGTTTAAGTGTTCACAGCACCCACCTAGTTCTCCTCCAGCAACCGAGAAATCTTTTTCTAATATGGTCCATTTTTGTATACGCTGAGCATTTGAGGTTGCTTTTGAATTGACCTGTCCAATACCATCTTCAATGGACTTGTACACTAACTTGTCTTTTCCTCCAGTGATATCTGACAGTTTTGTTGATTGGCTACCAATCTTCTGACAGAATTCTACAGCCTCCAAGCTAAGAATGTCAGTGGGCTCAGTGGTCTCTGGATTGACTGTACACTATGAAAGGAAGAGAAAAAAGTTAACCTAAGTGGTTTTGGAAGTGTTAAAGCAAGAACTTTTTTCAAAGCATAATATACCTTTAGTGTTAGCAGCATGGACAGAAATTTCCTTTCGTCACCAATTAGCATGGCATTGCTAATGATTGACAACTCCTGTTTCACAGCATCCTCAATGGGTAGTGGTGGAATATTTTCTCCTCCGGCAGTAATAATGAGCTCTGAATATAAAGACATTTCATAGACAGATACTCTTTCAAGCTGACTTGAATCAAATTAAGCAATCAAAGCTAGTAATAAAAGTGGGTAATATGTTAAATGGCATACTTTACCTTTTATTCTTCCATTAATGTAAATAAATCCGTCTTCATCTACCTTTCCCAGGTCTCCAGAGTGGAGCCATCCATCTTCATCCAAAGCCTCCTTTGTTTTATCCTCCAGGTTAAGAAAACCCATAAAGACATTGCGGCCCCAGAAACATACTTCACCAGATCCATCAGCATTTATGTTTATTAGTTTGTACTGGCACCCTGGAACCACTTTACCACAGCTAGAAGGTTTAAGGAATTGTTACAAAGTAATCCTGTTGATTTTTGACTTTTCAAACTGAAAGTGTTCAACCTGTAAGTTGAGGTAAAAGGTCTTGCCTTAGAAACTGGTAAGCTTTTGGTCCAGACATAAAATGGGGTCCTGAGCTTTCACTCATTCCATAGGCTTCATAAAGCCGAATGTTGAGGCCAAGGAAAAATTGAAGGGTTTCCCTTCCAATAGGTGCTGCACCTGAAAAGAACTTCACACAACTGGAGAAACCAAGCTCGGCACGAAGCTTCTGCAAGATTAATTTTTCAGCAAGATTAAAAAGAAATGACTTCTCTTCATCCCTGATATAAAGACAAATAAAATTAAATTAATTTACAATAAATGTTCAGAAATCCAGAATGTAGCATACAAAAAAAAATGCTGTAAAACAATGGACATACTTTGTAAGTCTTTGATTAGCATCCAAGCTAACTGACATGGCCCAGGTTACCATTTTTCTTTTCATATATCCACACCTTGAAATGCCTTCTTTGATCTTTTCCATAATTTTCTCCCAGACACGGGGAACACCCATGTGGGCTGTGGGACTAACCTCTCGTAGCGAGTCCACCAAAGTCCCCTAAAATTAAACATTAAATTTTCATGTGAACATCAGATGAATGTACATTTATGTCCTTTGCAATATCTTATAGTTGTAACTTCAGATAAACCATCTATACTGTCATCCATGACTAAGTAAAACAACAACCAATACATTTTAATAAAATAAAGTTTGTGACCCCTCATAAAAAAGTGTTATGGTTGCTTAAACCAGTGACTGTCAATTTCAGTCCTTAAAGGTCACTGCTTTGCATATTTTTCATGTCTCTATTATTTAAAACACCCAATTAATATAACCAGAGGTTCGTGCAGAAATGTTCCAGTTGAGAAAGTCTCTAAAAAGAAGGGTTAATTGCTTTCTACTTTCAGAGAAAATCATTATTTATCTTCAGTTGGTTAATTCACAGATTTGCGCAATGCCACTGCCTGCAGCATCTTCATACACAGATAACACTCATCTAATGTAACATAACATACCTCACTATAAATAAATGCATTTATAGTGCAATTATTGATGAATTGTGTGGTGTCGGTCTGCATAGTAGACCACCAGTAATGGTTCTGAATGAGATCAAGGGTGCCGTTTATGCCTGGATGACCGGAGCTGGGATTAGAATGTATTTGCTGAATCAGTCTCTCGCATCACCGGGGGAACAAAAATTTTTCCTACAGGGCAATCCAGAGGGATTTGTTGATTTATTAATGCCTGGGAGATTTCGGTTTCTACATCCCATATTATGGGAGCCAAGATGAGAGATTTTTCTAGAATAGGTTGATCCATGTCCTCCATTGGGTTTTCCTCGCATAAACGTGATAGCGCATCCGCTTTAATGTTTCTGGAGCCTGGAATGTACGTGACGGAAATGTCAAAGCGGGTGAAGAATAATGCCCATCTTGCTTGACGGGGGTTGAGTCTCTTTGCCGAGCGGATGTATTCAAGATTCTTATGATCCGTGATGACAGTGAATTTATGTTTAGCTCCCTCCAACCAGTGTCTCCACTCCTCCATCGCAGCTTTCATAGCCAGTAGCTCTCGATTCCCACATCGTAGTTGCATTCGGCCGAGTTAAGTTTGCGCGAGAAGAATGCACATGGGTGAAGGGCAAATTGGGATTAGGATGACAGAGAATGGGTGCTGTGGAGAAACGCGTCTTGAGTTTGGTGAAAGCGTGATCTGCTGGATTATTCCATTGAATTTTTCTTTGGCCTTCTCTGATAAGGGTAGTGAGGGGTGCTGCTACAGTACTAACATTTCTAATGAAGCGTCTATAGAAATTAGCAAATCCCAGGAATCTTTGTAATTCTTTCAGTGTCTTTGGTTTCAGCCAATTGAGTACCGCATTAACCTTGCTCTCGTCCATAGCCACGCCCTCTGTTCCGATCACATATCCTAAGAATTCACATTTCTCTAGTTTGGCGTAGAGTTTGTTCTCAATTAATTTCTCCAACACTGCTCTTACATGTTTGGTATGTTCCTCCAGTGAATCTGAATATATTAGGATATCATCAATGTAGATGATCACCCATTGGTTTAACATATCTCTGAATATCTCGTTGACAAAGGCTTGAAATACAGAAGGACTGTTTGCTAGTCCGAAGGGCATAACAAGATATTCATAGTGCCCATTGGCTGTAGAGAACGCCGTTTTCCACTCGTCTCCACCCCTTATTCTAATGAGATTGTAAGCATTACGTAGATCTAGCTTGGTGAAGTATTGGGCTGACAGTTATTGCTCTAGTGCTGCTGGAACCAAAGGTAGTGGGTAACGATATTTCACTGTAATTTCATTTAAGCCTCTGTAATCAATACAAGGGCATAACCCACCATCCTTCTTCCCCACAAAAAAGAATCCGGCAGATGCTGGTGATGTGGATGGACGTATGAACCCCTTCCTCAACTCTTCTTGAATGTACGATCTCATGGTTTCAGTTTCTGTTTGAGACAGAGGGAAGATTCTCCCGCGAGGGGGCAGAGTGCCAGGTAACAGTTCAATGGAACAGTCATACTCACGGTGGGGAGGTAGTTCTGTGGCTTTCTGTTTGTTAAATGCTTCTGACAAATCGGAATAAATAGAAGGGAGATCTTGGGTTGTTAGTGAGTCGACAGAACTTGAAATGGCATTTAACTGGATTGGGACCACAGATGATAAGCATTTTGTTAAGCATTTATCGCTCCATTTCTCTATCTCACCCTCTTTCCATGAAATGCGGGGATTGTGATCCTGAAGCCAGGGTAATCCGAGTATTATTGAGTGTTGAGGAGAATTGATGATGTGAAAGTTGAGAGATTCTTTGTGAAGGCAGCCCGTTTGAGGGAGAGTCTGGTGGTGATGTAACGTACAGTACCCTCCCCTAGAGGGCGTCCGTCTACCGCCGTGACTGCCAAGGGAGAAGTACATAAGACTAGTGGTATGGCATTTTCTATAGCGAACTTGTGATCCATGAAGTTCCCAGCTGCACCAGAATCCACCATAGCGGAAGCATAAATGGGAATTTCGTCAATATACAGGGTTATGGGTATTTCAAAATTTTTATTGTTAATTGAAAAAATAGTTGAACTCACCAATAAGAATTTTTGAGGTGGTCTGACGGGGCATTGGGCCCTTACGTGACCAGGTTTGCCACAGTATAGGCAGAGGTTATGTGCAAAGCGTCTCTCACGTTCCTCAGACAGTTGAGTGCGGCCGATTTGCATGGGCTCATTCAGGACATGGGATGAAGCGGGTACATTGTGTGTGTGAGCGAGTGAACATGGCTGTAGTGGTTTCCGTGTACGGAGTAAATTGTCCAGAGAAATAGATAGCTCAATTGGTTGATCTAGAGATTTTTCATCATCCCGACAAGCCAGTTCGGTTTGCAGTTCAGAATTCAGAGCCTTCCTATAGAGGGTTTTTAAGGGATCATCTGCCCACCCGGTTTGTGCAGCTAAAGTGTGGAAATGTAGCGCAAACTCAGATGCTGGTTGATTACCTTGTTGTAAAGTTAACAATTCCTGTCCAGCGTGTTTTCCTCCCTCCAGGTGATCAAATACCACACAAAATCTTTGTAGAAAATCCTTGAACGTGGTGAACGTGGGAACAGAATCGGGCCAGATGGCGGTGGCCCAATAAAGGGCTTTTTCAGAGAGTAAAGAGCATACAAACGCGATCTTACTATGTTCGTCATTGAACATGTGGGGCTGTTGGGTGACAAACAGTTTGCATTGTAGCAAAAAGCCTTTGCACTTAGTGGGATCGCCGTTAATTTTTTCTGGAAAATGCCAGGCGTGGGGCTGGCAAACATTGAATGCGGTGCCTGGTGGTGGATTAATCGGGAGAGCCACGGCGGGGCTTGGTGCGGCTGGAGTGATATTCAATCCTTGGAGAGCCTTTACGAGCTCCTCGGTAAGGTGAGTGAGGTGAGAGAGTTGTTGTTGATGTGTAGCGAGCACTTGAGCTTTTATATAATATAGAAATGCGTAGATTATAAACTAATGATGCAGAGTGCATGTTAATATCTTATGGCTTGCATTCTTTAATGCTCTGAGTTAAAATCCATCTGTCTTTGCAGGGTGGATCTTCATTATGCATATAAGTGGCCCCGAGACAAAGAAACTCTCCTGCTCAAACGTTGCCCTGAGACCATTGGTCAGTCAGTAGAGAATGGGTGTGACTTGACTCGTAGTTAAAACCCATCTACATTCCAAAATCGGAGCATGAAGCTCTCTGGCTCTCTTCCAGAGAAAAACTCTTTCTGTCCTTGTTTGCTTTCTTTTCCAACAATTGAACTCAGTTTAATTTCGCGCCTCGTGGGACCATCCAACTTAGAGCCAAAGTTGAGCAGGAGGCAAGAATTCCTAAAAGATCCTCAACCTCAAGAAAAACATGCACAACATGAGAGAGTAAAGGCAGGTATTTTTCTTCATATGCATTTTAAAGCTGTGCCCCTTTTTAAGGTGTTTCTATGATCATTTGGTGATTCTTGTTAGGTGTGGTTGAACTGAATGAAAATTAATATATATACATCACAGAAAGGTCACTTTAAATGTAAAAGATCTTGCTACCAGCTTATTAAAGTTTGATAAAACTTCTAAAACTATTTATACTTCACAAGAAGTATATTTAATTCCCTTTCTTAATAAATAAACTATTAAGTTAATTATTAGTATACATAATAATAATAACTTGTTATAGTTAATCAATAATATCATAAATTGAGCTAATTTCGCTACAGTATACAATGAAATGACACCAGGATAATCTACTAAACCACTGAAATGTATTTAATACTTTATATACAAGGCTTTTTTTTGGTGATGGCAGCTTAAAGATGCCTCTTATATGGAGAGTATCATGCATTGATCAGGTGTGATTTTTTTTTTCACAGACTTTAACAGAGTGTAAAAATTCAGGTCAGGTGATTGGCTGTGTCATTCTACAGCTTGATTTATTTTTTCTGAAACCATTGGAGAGTTTTCTTCTGCTGTGTTTTGGATCCTTGTCTTGCTAAAATGTCCACTCTGGTTTCATCATCCTGGTAATGTAGATGCTGGACTAAAGCAGCTGATATTTACAATGACGAAAGACAGAGGGTTGCTGAATAACTCCTGAGAGATTTCAGGTGCAGTCTGGGCTTCCACTACCTTTCTACAGCTCCCTTTCTTCATGTGCTCAATACTTATTTCCTGTGTCATTTCATTTTATTTTATACTTAATTGTAAACTAAATAATATTATTTTCTTTGCATATATGGATTTCTTTAGGTGTTACCAACATCAGGTGAAAATTTCACATCAACAGCACATTTAGAAATGTTTTCTGAGAAAAATGGTGATGTATTAAATATACATGAATATTGAATATTCCCCCACTGTAGCTATACAAATATCCTGTTCTTCAACATTTACCTTTAGAGCATCTGGCTGAGCAAAGGAAATTTGCTCCCCCCCACTTTATCCCTGTCCAAAGATCGTAGATCTGGGCAGCAATGTGGCTAAGAGGTAGGTAACTGACCAGAGACTCTTGCCTGATTTCAGCTGGCTGCATATCTCCAGCTCTGCTTGCATGGTGGGCTGTCCATGTAATCTGTAAGAGTCCAGAATTCAAAATTGTAAATAATCTATACAGCATTGGTTCTCTTTAAAGCTGCTTTAACATAGTCATCATTGTATACAGCCTTATCAGTCATCAGTGATCTTGTTATTTTAGTCAAATACATAAACTTCAAATCAACAAAGCACCTCTCTTTTAAGTATTCTTTGATTGATTCTGAGCCGTCGAAAGGACCCATTCTTTGTTTGAGGCAAAAGAAGTTTCAAAAGGCTGAAAGATGATGAACTTTTTTGAACACTCCAACACACCGTGCTGCAGGAGGCATGGCTATAAATGTCGCACTGCTTGAGTGTACCTCCTAAACACAAAGACAGTGTTGCTCACACAAACATATGCTTTCCATATGCATGCTGTGTTGTCAGAGAAAAAAATCATATATTTCCTTTTTAAAGTATTTTTTTCAAGTTATTCTTCTCTTGCATGTACACTATATTACTCACAATAAAAAGATTTAGTGACATACAGTTTCTTAACTTGTCTAAGTTTGTTTATTTCATCTGAGACACTACTGTACTATATTTATACTACACAGCACTGTAAACTGACATACATTCACAAACTATACACTTTATTAAACATATAATACATTCAGATATAAATAGTACATGATGATATTAGTAATATGCAAATTTAAGCATCACATCATCTAGTGACATCATCTAGTGACCCGCAACTTTCTATTGAAAATAGTTGTCAACATCAGGCAAACAGATTCTGATTCTTTTTTTTTTTTACATTGTTTTCTTTTTGCTGCAAACTGACAAATTGGAGCAGTGTTCAGAACATTAAGACATTGCAAAACATGGTGGCACTTCTCGTCCGGTGTGTGACCCCCTCTAAGCATACCTGTCAACCCTCCCATTTGTCCCAGGATTCTCCCGTATTTTACGGTGAGAGGCGATGTTTCCTACATGCAACCCATTCTGCCGAACCACCCTTGCTCTTAAACGTGAACCTGTTCTGTAATTTCATTTTATTAAGACATGAAAACACTTTGAAATAAACATAAAAATGGCACATTTCATTTCCTTTTCATTACAGGCGCTGCCCCTATGCAATCCTCAAAACAGTCAGTTCATGTAATGCATAACTGTCAGCTGATGCGCTCCATAGTGATAAATAGACACTTTTCCCCAAGCGGATTCTGTATGTACGTGATTTGATTCTTGGGTTTTGAGTGCGTATTTGAACAGACATATACACGTCATCATCATAATAATAATGATAATAATAATAATGGCGGTTCATTCCACTGTGGAGACCCCAGATCAATAAAAGGACTAAGCCGAAAAGAAAATAAATGAATGAATAATAATAACAACATCTAGACATGTCGATCTTGTTGGGTTTTCTTTTAAACAGAACAAATTTTGTCTTAAATGAGCATAAACAGTTAGGAAAGCAATCAAATGCTTTCATTATAGACCTGTGCATTTTTATGTTTAAATTGTTTATTGTGAAAAAAACAAACATTACATCTGTACAGATAGTTACATATCATTCTTTTTCTTTTTTTTACATAAGAGACAAAAAAAAAAAAAAAATAATAATAATAACACAAAAAAATATATATATAAATGAAAAAAAAATATATATAATAAAAAAGAGAAATATTAATAATAATAATGATAATAATAAAAGAGGAAAAGAAAAATAGAAACATGAGTATTAAGTGTACTGAAAATTACAACCAAATATCACAAGTAAATGTTCAGATACATTGTCAATGTTGAAAGTAAATATTTACAATTAAACGGTATAAAATGGTATTAGATAAAACAAAAAACGTTTAATTAATAAGAAACAAATTAAAAAGGGAGGGGAACTCAGGAGAGTGCATCCATTAAATGGAAGGCAATACCTTAAGAGAGTTAAAGTAAGTTATATAACATTGCCACTTTTTAAAAAAATTAGTTTTCCCAGAGCATCTAACCTTTTCCAACTTAAGAAAATGCATGGTATCTACAAGCCATTGGGATGTAGTTGGAGGCTTATTTGATTTCCAGTGAAGTAGTATACGACGCCTGGCTATTAGTGAGGTAAAGGCCCAAAACATCAAGTTGTTTATAATTGAATTGGGACCAAAATCTTTGGAACCCCAAAATGGCAACATCAGGGGATGGGTTTATATTACCTGCAACACCTTGGACATAATTGTAAAATAATTAATCCAATAATTCTGTAATAGAGGGCATAAAGAACATATGACTCAAATTACAACGTGGTGCATGACATCTGTCACATCTGTCATCGATATTGGGAAAAATTTCAGATAGCCTGGTTTTTGAGAAATGGACTCTATGAAAGACTTTGAATTGTATCAGACTAGCAGAGCGCAAATTGTACTTACGAACGTATTCTCTGCAGTGCACCAAGCCACCATTCTTCCTCAAAACATATTCCCAATTCATTTTCCCAAGATTTTTTAATTTTAGTAAGAGAACCATCATCCAAGCTCAAAATGCACCCATAGATTTGAGAAATTTGTGATTTGTGTTGCGGGTTTAGTTGCAGTAGCTCTTCCCATACCTGTAGTTTAGGTAGGGATGGGTAGCCTGAGAACAAGGTAGCAGAGCAATGTCTAGCCTGTACAAATAAAAAAAATGGGATTCTGAAAGCTCCATTCAGAAGAAAGTTGTGCATAGTTGCAAAAAGTGCCATCTCCTATACAGGTCCTGGAAATTTCTTAAACCTTTCACATACCATTGCTTAAATACAGGATCTGCAAGGGATGGTGGAAACATGTGATTTCTCAAAAGTGGCATTAATATTGAAGCAGAGGTAAAATTAAAGTGTCTTTTGAATTGGCACCAGATCCGAACCGAAGCAACAACTACTGGATTTTGTGTTAGGAAGAAGAGGAGACATTGAAAGATAAGGGAGAAGTAAGGAGAGCCAACAGTGGAAGTTGCACCAAGGCGCAGTAGATGAACTAGACCAGAATGTTAATTTATGAATATTTACGGACCAATAATAAAACATAAAATTTGGTAAAGATAGCCCACTACTTAGTTGACATTGCTGCAGCATGATTTCCGAATTCTAGGAGATTTGCCCCCCCACAAAAAATTACTAATTATTTGATCAAGGGACTTAAAGAAATGCTTGGGTAAATACAAAGGAACACACTGAAATACAAAAAAGAAATTTGGGCAAAACACTCATTTTCACAACATTAATACGACCAATCAATGATAAGGGTAAACTGCTCCATCTTTGAAAATCAGACTTGGATTGCTCCAACAAAAGGGAGAAAATTTGCAGCTAGTAAAGAAGGAAATGATCTAGTTATATTAATGCCAAGATATCTGAATCCTGATGAACTGAACTTAACTGGAATATCTGATTGCGACAGATTCATAGCTAATGCGTTAACTGGGAAACATTCAGTTTTATGAAATTTCTTTATAACCGGAAAAAGAGCCAAATTGATTTAATATAGATAAAATAGTTGGAAAGCTAGGAATTGGATAGAAATATATAATAATAGGTCATCTGCATATAAAGATAATTTAACTTCAACACCTGAACGCCTAGACCATGCAGCAAAGGGGAAGACCTAAGAGCTATTGATAGTGGCCGATGACCAAGGCAACAGTAAAGGGGAAAGTGGGCCACCCTTGACGTGTGCCCCGTCCCAATTGAAAATAGCTGGATCTAATATTATTGGTATGCACACTTGCCTGAGGGGAATTATATAAAAGTTGTATCCCACTTCAAAAAATGGTCCCCAATCCCAAATTTTTTAAGGACTGCAAACATAAACCCCCACTCAACGCGATCAAATGCTTTTCAGCGTCACATGAATCACCACTTCAGGTGTATTTAAAGAATGTTTGGAATAAATTACATTTAAGAGTGTACGAACGTTAAAAACAATAACTGTCTCCCTTTGATAAAGCCTGTTTGTTCCTCAGATATAATTTTTGGAAGTATGTTTTCAAGACGAGAGGCTAATACTTTGGCCAATATTTTGGCATCTACATTTTGCAAAGAGAGAGGCCGATATGAACTACATAATTTAGGATTTTTATCCTTTTTTAAAGGAGAATTATAGATGCTTGTGTGAGTGTTTCTGGTAAGTAACCATTCTCTAGAGATTCTATGTACACTGATAAAAGTAGGGGGGCTAATTTATTCTGAAATTTCTTTAAAAATTCTACCGGAAAGCCATCTGGCCCGGGGGCTTTATTACAGCGCATAGTTTTAATTGCCAGATTTATTTCATTAATGTCTAAGGGGACATCAAGAATTGTGGTATCTGCTGAATCAATTGTGGTGACATTTAAACTTTGAAGAAAAGAAATCATAGCCTGTGAGTCAGATGGAGCTTCAGATGTATAAAGAGTTGAATAAAAAATTTGAAAACGGCATTAATTTCTTCAGGCTCAGATACCAGGTTACCAACTAGATCCTGAATTTGTGGGATTGAACGACTAGCTACCTGACATCTTAATTGGTGCGCTAAGAGACGACTAGCTTTATCACCATGTAATAATTACTACGAGAATGCAATAAAAGCCGCTCTGCATCATTTGTCAAAATAAGATCCAATTCAGCCTGCAGGTCAAGACGTTGTTTAATCTGAACTTGTGAGGGAAAGCTGGCCAACTGTTGATCAATATTAAATATGTCAGAAGTAAGCTGAAATATTTTTTCTGTACGAAGTCTGTTTAAATGGGCAGAATAAGAAATGATCTGGCCACGTAGGTAAGATTTAAGTGTTTCCCACAATAGCGAGTAAGAGACCACGCCATCTTGATTAATATCCATAAAATCATCAATAGAGGTTGAAATAAAATCAATAAAATTTTCATCAGACAAAAGGAGAGAATTTAATCTCCTTGGGAATGAGTATCGTGGAGTTGCAGACAATTGCAAATCAACAGTAAGTGGGGCATGATAAGAAATAACAATGGGGTGGTACTGAACAGATTTTACTTTAGGAATTAAGGAGCTGTCTATAAAAAAATAATCGATACGGGAATATGTTTGATGGACTTGTGAAAAAAAAGAAAATACCTTATTTTGAGGGTTGTAAACCTCCAAGGGTCAACATAACCGTTTCTATTCATAAACTCTATTATTGATTTGGAAATAGATGAAGGGGTAACTGTTCGAGAGCTGGATCGGTCCAAAACCTGGGTCAATCACACAATGAAATCACCAACAAAGATAAGCAAATGAGTATTTAATGAGGGAAGGATTCCAAATAACTTATTAACAAAGTTTGGATCATCAAAATTTGGTGCGTATACATTAACAAGCAGCACAGGGGTTTGACAAATTGTGCCCACCACAATCAAATATCTTCCATTTTGTCTTCAATTTTTTTAACAGCAGAAAACTGAACCCTTTTATTAATTAATATCGCAACACCTCTAGCTTTTGAATTGAAATTAGAATGGAAAATTTCACCAACCCAGGGACATTTAAGCTTTGGATGATCTTGATTTCTCAAGTGCGTCTCCTGTAGGAAAACAATATCGGAATTTAGTCTTTTCAAATGTGAAAATATTTTTGACCTTTTAATAGGGTTACCCATCCCTTTGATATTCCAAGAAATAAATCTAAAATCTGCCATCTACCCTACTTTACACTGAAATTTGAGAAAGCGTGTAAATAGATGCACCTCCTGAGGAAAAAAAAAGAAAGAAAAAGAGAGAGAGAGAGAGGAAAAAAAAAAAAAAAGGAACAGAAACTACACACCAACAAGAACACCCCCCCCATAGCACATCCAATAACCACATCCCCAAATGATGCGGACATGTGCGCAGACTCCAACAGGAGCTAAATTTTACAGTTACTGCTCACAATTAGGAACTATCAAACACAGTCTTAAGACCTGCAGAATATAACACTTCAAATTATTGATAATAAAAATGCACATAATTCAGTATTACAAAATAAGTCCTGCCTTCGGCCATTACTATCGCACATATTTATAGCAACAGCGTATATATAAATATACATACATACATATATATACACACACATATATAATTATATATTATATATTATATATATATATAATATAT